>NC_035444.2:68607620-68682900 GCF_002127325.2 Helianthus annuus | reverse complement strand
TTTTCAGCCAGCAGGATCCTATCCTCAGTATATGGGATCCTTCATGAATTCAGGAGTATATCCGGGGGCACAGCAGTTTCAAGGATCCTTTTCATTCCAGGATCATCCAGGCAAGGATCCCTTTGTCCAGGATCATCCCAGGTTCAAGGATCTCCTTTGTTCCAGGATCATCCAGTTCAGATCCCCTTCGTTCCAGGATATCCCAGATACCAGGATCCTTACAGATGCCAGGATCCCTAAAAAGTTTGCAAACAGGAAGTCTAGATGTCCATCAAGGGGACTTCATTCCAATGCAGACCATTGCTTCCACTGGTCCTCCGTTGTTCCAGAATCCCAGCAATATGGATTCCCTAACTTGAACCCAATGGGAGGTAACACTTTAAATAATTATCCTACACTAACCATGGATTCATGCAGGATACAGGTACCAAATGTATGGCAGGGAATTACAGAAACTAAAGGACATGATCTCAAGTGTTCCAGGGGTAGTCAAGCCTATCCCAGAGATTGCAGATGGAAGCCACAAGGTATTCGCTTTGCACCACCAATTTGTGATGCAGAGGTACCCAAAAGGTTCCATATCCCTACCATGAAGCTATATGATGGCACAACGGATCCAGAGGAGCATATAGCACAATACAGGGAAAGGATGGAAATCAATCCTATCCCAGAAAAGTTGAAGGAAGCATGCCTATGTAAAGGATTTGGATCCACTCTAACTGGATCAGCTCTTAAGTGGCTGCTAAGTCTTCCCCTTACTCTATTACTTCATTTGCTATAGTTAATTTATTCAATAACCAATTCTCTTGTAGTAGAAAATTTGAAAAATTAACTAGTGATTTGTACAGGATAACTCAAAATATAATGAATCATTAAGGGATTATATAACTAAATTTAGTAAAGAATCCTTGGATATTCCCAACTTGGATATGGCTACGGCTGTTGAAGCCTTCAAAATGGGACTTCTTAAGGATTCATTATTCTATGATGATCTTGTTATGACACCTGCAGGAATTTAGATGAAGTAAGAACTCGAGCACTCAGGTTTATCCGGCTAGAGGATGACAAGAGGATCCAGGAGAGACAAGTAGGATCCTCAAAACAAGATAAGCAAGGATCCTCCTTCAAAACAACAAGTTCAAATCCTACCATAGAAACGAAACAAGAATGTGCATGCTGTTGACCAAGAAGAGGATGATGAAGAATATCCTCCAATCTCAGAATATTGTTTTTCCGTTGATAATCATGAACTAATCCTTGCAATGCAGAATCTAGGTGAAAAGGCTAGGTGGCCCAGGAAGAATGATAAACCATCCGGGACTAAAGACAAGTCCAAATGGTGTGCATACCATGAGGATTTCGGGCATCTAACTGAAGATTGCATAGCCTTAAGAAAAGAATTGGATACCTGCTAAGCAAGGGGCATCTAAAAGAATTATGGGGAGAAAAAAGCAAAGGACCCAGGATCCTGAAAGGATCCCTGAAAAGGCTCCAGCACCTCCGGCAAACGCACAAGTGATCAACTATATCCGGAGGATCAGACATTGTGGTACATCCTTTCAGCGGCCAAAAGACATGCAAAAGAATCAAAAATGGATAATGGAGAAAGGCCTATTAGAAATCAAGTGTCTCAGAAGGGAAAGATAACATTTGATGAGGATGATCGCATTAACATCAGGATCCTCACATGATAGTTTAGTTATTACTCTCTTTATCTCTAACCATTTTGTCCGCAGGATCCTTATCGATGGAGGAGCTCAGTGAACATTATCCAGCTTGATGTCTGAAGAAGATGGGAATCCCAGATCAGACATCACACCAAGATCCTCCGTGCTTGTAGGATTCAGTGGAGAAACGAAGAAAACTCTGGGGGACAATCAAACCCAATCTACGTGAAGGATTACATAATTACCAAAAATTTTGTGTTATTGACTGTTTATCTTGTTGCAACGTTATCCTTTGGCAGGGCCTTGGATACATGACATGAAAGCAGTTCCATCTACCTACATCAATGTGTGAAGCTCCCTAGCCCATGGGGATAATCAAGATCGACAGTGATCAGCAAGAGGCTAAGGATTGCTATACCTCATCATGAAGCCAACCTCGAAGCCAAGGGAGCATAGCAATTACAGTATCCTCCGAGGAATGTCTTGGAGGCAATGGGAACAAGATGTAGATGAAATCCTCTTGGATCCTAGTGATCCAGAATCAAAAAATCTATATCGGATCAGGGATCCTTGGCACATGAAAGAAGACATGATATCCTTCCTCAAAAGAAGAAAATCTACCTTTGCTTGGAAACATGAAGATATGACAGGTATATCTAAGGATATTATTACTCACAAACTTGGCATTGACAGGTCTATCAAACCAATCCATCAAAAAAGGAGGAAGTTGCACCAGAAAGGAATGCCATTATCCAAGAAGAAGTAGAGAGACTACTTCGAGCAGGTATGATCAGAGAGGTAAAATATCCTAAATGGTTAGCCAATGTGGTTGTTGTCCAAAAGAAAAACGGAAAGTGGAGGGTATGTGTCGATTTCACTGATTTGAATAAGGCATGTCCCAAGGATCCTTTCCCATTACCCCACATTGACTCCATGGTGGATGCAACAGCGGGGCATGAACTGTTGACCTTTATGGATGCATCATCTGGTTCCAACAAATCCAGATGGAACCATCTGACCAAGAGGATACAGCCTTTATGACCCCAACCGGTTTATATTGTTATATTGCCATGCCTTTTGGACTAAGAAATGCAGGTGCAACATATCAAAGACTGGTAAATATGATGTTCAAGGATCAAATTGGAAAAACTATGGAGGTGTACATAGATGATATGGTGGTCAAGTCAAAGAAAGCTGAGGGATCACCTAAGGACTTGGAAGAAGCATTCGATATCCTTGATAATTATAACATGAAACTAAATCCTTCAAAATGCCATTTTGGTGTTAAGGCAGGAAAGTTCTTAGGATACATGGTAACCCAGAGGGGCATTGAAGCAAGCCCGGAACAAATCAAAGCATTAATAAATATCAAATCTCCTGCCAATGCCAAGGATGTTTCAAAGACTAACAGGCAGGATAGCAGCTTTGAACAGGTTCATATCGAAATCCTCAGAAAAGTGCAAAGAATTCTACGATATCCTAAGGAAAAATAAGAAGTTCGAATGGACTGAGAAGCATGAGAATGCTTTACAAGCCCTTAAAGAATATATGTCCTCAGCACCAGCATTAGCAAAACCGGAGAAAGGAGATGTGTTATCCTTATACCTAGCGGTATCCTCAACCGCTGTAAGTGCAGTCCTCGTCAAGGATCATGAAGGTACACAATATCCTATCTACTATGTAAGTAAAAGTTTGCTTGATGCCGAATCCAGGTACTCACACCTCGAAAAACTTATTCTTGCATTGATCATGGCATCCACTAAGTTAAGGCATTATTTTGAAACCCATACTATTATTGTTAAAACTAATTTTCCAATTAAGAATGTCCTCAGGAAACCAGATATGTCAGGGAGAATGGCTAAGTGGGCAGTAAAGCTTAGTGCCCATGATATAAGATACGAACCAAGAACAGCCATTAAATCTCAAGCACTAGCTGATTTGTGGCTGATTTCAGTAGTGATCTACAAAAGGAAGCAGAATTGGAGGTCCAGCAGCTGGATGAGACCAAGGATCCTTGGATCCTACACACTGACGGATCCTCAAATATCAAAGGCCACAGGGCTAGGGATCCTACTAAAATCGCCACAGGGGGACATAATACCCCACTCCATAGCCTGTGAGTTCCAAGCAACTAACAATGAGGCTGAATATGAAGCCTTAATTGCTGGCCTTACAGATTGCTAAGGATATGGGGGTAAGATATCTCGAAGTATATGTAGATTCATTATTGATCACTAATCACTTTAACGGATCCTATGCTGTTAAAGGTAAAAAACTAACCAAATATTTAGAGATAGTCAAAGAATTGGCACTCTCTTTTGTTTCTTTTAGCTTAACACAGGTACCAAGGGAGGATAACACGGAAGCTGATGCATTGGCCAACCTAGGATCATCCTTAAAAATTCCAGAAGATATAAGTATCCCTATCATCCATATCCTGGCTCCTGCTATTGAAAATCAAGTAGCCATGGAAATAGAAGAGGATACTGCAGTAATCCCTAGTGAAGAAGCTCGATCTTATTCAGGATCATGGATCCCACCAATCATGAATACTTGCAAAACGGAGAGATCCCAATGGGAGAAAATCCTAGAGCTTTCAGGATTAAGGTATCTCAATTTGCAATCTTAAATAATGTACTATATAAACGATCCCTTGCAGGACCATATTTAAGATGTATTGAAGATCCTGAAATTGAAGAAGTGTTGAGAGACTTCCACGAAGGAGATTGTGGAAACCATACTGGGGGCAGGGCATTATTCTCAAGGATCCTTAGAACAGGATACTACTGGCCAACCATGAAAAGGGATGCTATAGAGTACGCTAAGAAATGTGATCCTTGCCAAAGACATAGCAATATCCTTCACCAACCAGCTGAATTACTACACCCCATACCATCCTCTTGGCCATTCATGAGATGGGGGATGGATATAGTTGGCAAGCTCCCCAAAGCACCTGGTGGAAAAGTATTTATGCTTGCCATGACTGACTATTTTTCCAAGTGGATAGAAGCTGAAGCCTTCGCTCAAGTCAGAGAAAAGGAAGTCATATCCTTCATTAAAAGAAACATTATAACTAGATTTGGCATTCCCTCTGAAATTGTATGTGATAATGGCTCCCAATTCATTGGAAGCAGAACCACTAACTTTTGTGACAGTTGGGGAATCAAGATGATAACATCAACACCAGTTCATCCACAAGCCAATGGTCAAGCGGAATCATCCAACAAGATCATCATCAACAATCTGAAGAAGAAGCTAGGATCCAAGAAAGGGAAATGGGCAGAGAATTACCTTACGTGCTATGGGCTGATAGAACAACTCCCAAGAATGCCACTGGTCAAACACCTTTCTCTTTAGTATTTGGGGCAGAAGCAGTGATCCCAACAGAGATGGTGATCCCAACTGCTAGAACAATTGCTCGTGATCCTGAAGAAAATGCTGCAATCTTAGCTCAGGATTTGGATACTATTGAGGAAATCAGGGATCTAGCTAGGATAAGGATGGCAAGCTACCAACAAAGAATGGCTGGTGCCTACAACAAGAATGTCAGGATAAGGAAGTTCCAAGTCGGAGATATGGTGTTGAGAAAAGCATTTCAAAATACTATCAATCCTGCTGACGGGAAGCTAGCACCAAAATGGGAAGGTCCCTACTTGATTGAAGCTGAAGCAGGAAAGGGGGCATACAGGTTGCTAACCATGGAAGGAAACTTGTTACCAAGAGCCTGGAATGCTGTTCACTTAAAGAAATATTTCATGTGAACATGATCCTTCCTGCATGTGATCCTTACATTGAAGTATCCTTGAAGGATCCTGGAGATATCGGTGATCCTTACTCTGGTAATATGCTTATCCTAAAACTATTGCATTTTCTTACTTTTTGCCTAAGGATAAGGATCATGTATCCTTCATCCTCTACTCACAAACCATTTGAGTTATGATAGTTCAGGTATCTTCAGCAAATCGTCAAAGATCTCCAAGAGCACCACAGATCCTTGGGTCCAACCCCAGTTATCCTTGGGATTATCCCCGGTTTTCCGCCAGCAGCGCACGATGATCCTGGTATAGTTCACGTCTTTGGGACCAGTACCCACTTTCGGGGCTGACAACCTCATCGTACTGGCTATATTTAGGATCCTACGTATAATGGTGGACGCACCATACATCCGTTCCTAAGGTTTCTAACGTTTTCACGTTAGCTAAGGTTTTGACATTTTCATGTCACTAAAGTTTGGATAGTTGCCAGAAAGGGCCATACTCCAGTTTACATACGATCCTTTGGGCTTGTCCCCAGTTATCCTATGGGCTTGTCCCCAGTGATCCTCCGGGATCATCCCCAGTTATCTTTTGGGCTTGTCCCCAGTGATCCTCTGGGATCATTCCTCAGTTATACTTTGGGCATGTCCCCAGTTACTCAATTTATCTTTACATTGGCTTAGTCCCAAGTTATATCTCACTTTCTCAGGTTTTGGAAGTCTAAACATATAAGGATCTTAATCCTTATTAATTATCAAAGTCTTATCTATGTTGAAGGTTAGGATCCTAACGTGGATCCTCAGGTATGATCCTTGACTATTTTTGATTATACTCTTTATCCTAACCAACCCTTATACTTTGACAACCGAACCTATGATCCTTGAACTAAAACGCTTTAAGAATTTTCAATATGAGGATATTTGATCCAGGATCATATCCTAAGATTATTAAACACTTTGTCAACTCTTGTTATTTTAACAAATATAGCAATTGAGAAATAAGAGGATTATTGAAGGATAACAACACAAGATAAGCCAGAAAGTTAAGTTATATTATTAAACAAAAGGATCATTAACCCTTTCAAAAAGTTGTCAAAATTGCCAACCCACATTTCTACCAGCAAAACGTGGCCCGTCCACATGGGTTGGCAAAGGGTGTCCATTGTCTATGCGGTCTTAGCATTTTTGCAGGAAAGTAAAAGCGGCAGGATCACAAAGGCTTCATCCCCCAAACAGAGGATCCCTCCACCTTTTGTAATCCTACCTATTGTCTAAAAGGATCCAGGATCCTTAACCCTAAGAAACTATTGTTTAAGTTACAGACCATAAATTGTTCCAAATACCACAACCACAAACAAACCTAAAAAAAATTGGGCTCCGGCCTAGTCAACAATATCCATCATCGCCCAATCATGCAGCCTACTCCTTCGCTGCTCCATCTCCACCAGCTTCTCCATCCTGATCCTTATCAGCATCACCTCCCTCCAGCCTTGGGATATCCTCAGCATCCTCCTCATCATCCAAGTCCGCCAGCCTTGCCTTCCAACCTTCAACATCCCATGAGCTTTTGTCAAAGGTAGGATCCTGAGCCTCCTCGGCCATCTGAAGTTGTATCTTATACATAGCAATTGCCGCGGAAACCTTAGCATCTTGGGTGATCTCCTGCTTCTCGTTATCCATGTCAGTCAGCCTCTGAGCAGCTTCATCCTTGGTGGCCTGGAGTTCCTTCTCAAGATCCGCTATCTTGAGATCCTTTAACACACCCATTTGCTGAAGATCGGCAATCTGGCTCTCCTGGTCCTCAACATTGCCAAGATAAGTTTCAACCTCAGCAAGTTTCTGCAACAGGAGAAGAAAAAAGATAAGCATAGGATCAGATGATCCTCCAGAAAAGCAGGATACACAAACAGACGGATAACCAACAGGGGCAGTGATCCTTACCTCATTCACGTAGTCGAGGAGTTGCTGACGGAGGAGGGGAAATCCTTGGAGATCTTCAGAGGTTTTCCTCTTTTTTCCCTTGCCCCGGATAGATGCTTTAGGAGCTGAGACTGAAGGGCTGGCAGCAGGAGCCTTCTTCTTCGAGGACGTGACATTGGCAAGATCACTGATCCCAAACTTGGAGGCAGATTTAACAGACCTGGCAGATTTTCCGGCACCTACACAATTCAAAAACAAGATAAGTTCCCTTGTTAAATTAAATACTTTCACATAAAACTTATTTTTTATGAGGATACTTACTTGACATTGTGGCAGACGCAGAGGATATCTCTTGAGAATCTTGGATAATAATCTGGAAGCTTCGAACTTCAGGATCAAGCTTCTTGAAAGCTAACACTCTCTCTTTGGCAGCAGGGGTCAATTTTAAGTGAGCAACGGAGATAGCTGCATAAAAAGACAAAAAAAAGAAAAGACATCAGTGATCCTCATCATATGAGACAGAACTGATAGTGATCCTTCGAGGATCCTCTATCCTACCATGAGTGGCCCATTCCTTGGGCAGATCCTTCCCATCCGGGATGGAATCCCTCTTAACAAAGAAAAATCGACGTTTCCAGTTGGTATCATTCTTGGTCACTTTGAAAATAGGGTGATCCTCCCCAGCTTTCCGTTTCAACAGATACCGGTGGGAACCAAACGTAGTAAGATCATAGAGCTCGGCCAGCTCTGCCATCCCCAGATCAATCCCTTCTTGCTCGATGATCCTCTCGAAGGTATAGAGAACCCTCCAGATCATCGGCATAGCTTGGATATATGAGATGCCGGTAAGAGAAAAGAAAGATTGGGTAAACATCGGAAAAGGATATGAATACCCAATGAGGAAGGGAGTAGCAGGAAAAGCCACCCAGACTTCTGAGACAAGATCGCTCAAAGCAGTAGGATCAAAGGGTTTGAAAACAACATTCGCTGGGAAACAATGGCGAATCTTGTCTATGTGGACATCAGTAAAGCAGCATCTCTCCACGGGAGAATCCTTGATAATTCCCTGGCTCTTTAAGGGACTCTCCTTCTTGGGACTCTTGTGCGGAGAATTACGGAGCAGCATATTTTGAACAAAAAACAGAGTAAAAGCACGAAAGAGCAGAGCAAAAAAGAGAAAGAAGAAGATGATACCTGATCAAGAGTCTTCGATGATGGTTATAAAGGGAGATACTTCGAATTTAAATACAAAATGATCCTAACCCTATCTCCTATTTATAATGATGATTTGCAGGGATCGTCACATCAGTGACGTAAATATCACAACGGCTAGTCCATATGTAACGGCTAGTAACCCGGAGTCGCCCGTTAGAGATAAGCTCAAAACAAAATATAACTCATCTATTTACAATTAACTCCTTATATTTTGGGGGCAATTGTTGGGGCTGGATTTTACTATAAATGATCCTTATACGTGATCCTGACCAGTGATCCTTGTTTCTTTGGCAGATAGTGATCCTCAGCCAGACTTCAGGATCAGGATCATGGGACGATATGGTGATCCTTACACTAACGGTCACTTCCACTTGTTACAAAATTGTTTTGCAGGAACACCTAGCAGGATATGCCCTACACATCATGATCCAGGGACGCGTTTTCACAAATATGGCAAGAGCTAAATTGGAGATAGACGTTGTACCGGATATGGAAACTTAGCTTGATTAATGGGCAGCAATTTAGGCTAGATTATCTTTATTTCTAAAGGGGTAATGAGCTGATTAGTGGTCTATCTACCTAAAATAGGTCACCCACACATGTATAAATACCACTCTTCCTCATTCGGAAGAACACACACGACATACGACACAACTCTCGAACACTTAGACACTCAGTGATCCTTGTACTCAGCTCATTATCATCCGAAGTTGTAACTACATTTTTATTATATTGAAGTTGGTGATCGGTAGTTGCCATCACCCGAGGTTTTTTATGCCGGAGATCATACATTGATCAAGGGCTTTTTCCTCGTATAAATCACTGTGTCTTTGTATCTTTATCACAGAAGTGATCCTTTACTTTCATAGCTAACCAAGCATCATACCCCGTTTACATAAAGTTTGGTTACATTGTCCTTGTGTGATTTTTGACCAAAACAACTTCCATGAAGGAGATTGTGGAAACCACACTGGGGGCAGGGCATTATTCTCAAGGATCCTTAGAACAGGATACTACTGGCCAACCATGAAAAGGGATGCTGTAGAATATGCTAGGAAATGTGATCCTTGTCAAAGACACAGCAATATCCTTCATCAACCAGCTGAATTACTACACCCCATACCATCCTCTTGGCCATTCATGAGATGGGGAATGGATATAGTTGGCAAGCTCCCTAAAGCACCTGGTGGAAAAGTATTTATGCTTGCCATGACTGACTATTTTTCTAAGTGGATAGAAGCTGAAGCCTTCGCCCAAGTCAGAGAAAAGGAAGTCATA
Source organism: Helianthus annuus (assembly GCF_002127325.2). Classification (NCBI taxonomy): domain Eukaryota; kingdom Viridiplantae; phylum Streptophyta; class Magnoliopsida; order Asterales; family Asteraceae; genus Helianthus; species Helianthus annuus. The sequence goes on along the minus strand of NC_035444.2, from coordinate 68,673,066 downwards.
TCCTTCATCAAAAGAAATATTATAACTAGATTTGGCATTCCCTCTGAAATTGTATGTGATAATGGCTCCCAATTCATTGGAAGCAGAACCACTAACTTCTGTGACAGTTGGGGAATCAAGATGATAACATCAACACCAGTTCATCCACAAGCCAATGGTCAAGCAGAATCATCCAACAAGATCATCATCAACAATCTGAAGAAGAAGCTAGGATCCAAGAAGGGGAAATGGGCAGAGGAGTTACCTTATGTACTATGGGCTGATAGAACAACTCCCAAGAATGCCACTGGTCAAACACCTTTTTCTTTAGTATTTGGGGCAGAAGCAGTGATCCCAACAGAGATGGTGATCCCAACTGCTAGAACAAGTGCTCGTGATCCTGAAGAAAATGCTGCAATCCTGGCTCAGGATTTGGACACTATTGAGGAAATCAGGGATCTGGCTAGGGTAAGGATGGCTAGCTACCAACAAAGAATGGTTGGTGCCTACAACAAGAATGTTAGGATAAGGAAGTTCCAAGTTGGAGATATGGTGTTGAGAAAAACATTCCAAAACACTATTAATCCTGCTGACGGGAAGTTAGCACCAAAATGGGAAGGCCCTTACTTAATTGAAGCTGAAGCAGGAAAGGGGGCATACAGATTGCTAACTATGGAAGGAAACTTGTTACCAAGAGCCTGGAATGCTGTTCACTTAAAGAGATACTTTATGTGAACATGATCCTTCAAGCATGTGATCCTCACACTGAAGTATCCTCGAAGGATCCCGATGATGTCAGTGATCCTTACTCTGGTAATGTCCTTATCTTAAAACATTTACATTTCCTTACTTTTTACCAAAGGATAAGGATCCTGTATCCTTCATCCTCTTCTCACGAACCATTTGAGTTATGATAGTTCAGGTATCTTCAGCATATCGTCAAAAGATCTTCAAGAGCAACGCAGATCCTTGGGCTTGTCCCCAGTTATCCTTGGGATTATCCCCAGTTTCCGCCAGCAGCGCACGATGATCCTGATATAGTTCACGTCTTTGGGACCAGTACCCACTTCCGGGGCTGACAACCTCATCGTACTGGCTATACCCAGGATCCTCCGTATAATGGTAGACGTACCATACATCCGTTCCTAAGGTTTCTAACGTTTTCACGTTAGCTAAGGTTTTGACATTTTCATGTCACTAAGTTTGGATAGTCGCCAGTAAGGGCCATACTCCAGTTTACATACGATCCTTTGGGCTTGTCCCCAGTTATCCTTTGGGCTTGTCCCCAGTGATCCTCCGGGATCATTCTCAGTTATCCTTTGGGCATGTCCCCAGTTACTAATTTATTTCTTACATTGACTTAGTCCCAAGTTGTGCTTCGTTTTTCAGGATTGTCAAAGGTAAAACACATAAGGATCCTTAATCCTTATTATCCATCAAAATCTTATCTACGATTGTCTCGATTGAAGGTTAGGATCCTAACTTGGATCCTCAGGTATGATCCTTGACTATTTTAATTATACTCATTATCCTAACCGACCCTTATACTTTGACAACCAAACCTATGATCCTTGAACTAAAGTACTTTGAAAATTTTCAATATCAGGATATTTGATCTGGGATCATATCCTAAATTTGGATAACATATTTTCAACTCTTGCCACTTTAAACAAATATACTACAAAAACAACTAAGAAACAAGAAGATAAGGATAACGACACGAGATAAGCCAGAAAAGTTAAAGTAATATTATTAAACAAAAGGATCATTAACCCTTTCAAAAAGTTGTCAAAATTGCCAACCCACATTTCTACCAGCAAAACGTGGCCCGTCCACATGGGTTGGCAAAGGGTGTCCATTGTCTATGCGGTCTTAGCATTGTGCAGGAAAGTGAAAGCGGCAGGATCACAAAGGCTTCATCCCCCAAACAGAGGATCCCTCCACCTTTTGTAATCCTACCTATTGTTCGAAGGATCCAGGATCCTTTACCCTAAAAACTATTGTTCGAAGATTACAGACCATAATTGTTCACAAACACCACTACCACAAAAAACCACTACCAATCCTAAAAAATTGGGCTCCGGCCTAGTCTCGAAATATCCATCATCGCCCAATCATGCAGCCTACACCTTCGCTGCTTCATCACCACCAGCATCTCCACCTTGATCATTCTCAGCGTCACCACCTTCCAGCATGGGGATCTCCTCAGCCTCATCCTCGTCCTCCAGGTCCGCCAGCCTTGCCTTCCAACCTTCAACGTCCCACGAGCTTTTGTCAAAGGTAGGATCCTGAGCCTCCTCAGCCATCTGAAGTTGTATCTTGTACATAGCAATTGCCGCGGAGACCTTTGCATCTTGGGTGATCTCCTGCTTCTCGTTATCCATATCGATCAACCTCTGAGCAGCCTCATCCTTCGTGGCCCGGAGTTCCTTCTCAAGATCTGCTATCTTGAGGTCCTTAAGCACGCCCATTTGTTGAAGCTCGGCAATTTGGCTCTCCTGGTCCTCAACATGGCCAAGATAGGTCTCAATCTCGGCAAGTTTCTGCAACAGGAGAAAAAAGATAAGCTTAGGATCAGATGATCCTCAAGAAAAGCAGGATACACAAACAGGATATGCGAGGCGGATAACCAACAGGGGCAGTGATCCTTACCTCATTCACATAGTCAAGGAATTGCTGACGGAGGAGGGGAAATCCTTGTAGATCTTCAGTAGTCTTCCTCTTCTTCCCCTTGCCTCGGATAGGTGCTTTGGGAGCTGATACTGAAGGACTGGCAGCAGGAGCCTTCTTCTTTGAAGATGTGACATTGGCAAGATCACTTATCCCAAATTTGGAGGCAGATTTGACAGACCTGGCAGACTTTCCAGCACCTACACAATCAAAAACAAGATAAGTTGCTTTATTAATCAAACAATCCTACATTTAATTTATTTTCTATAAGGATACTTACTTGACATAGTGGCAGATGCAGAGGATACTTCTTGAGAATCTTGGACGGTGACTTGGAAACTTCTGATTTCAGGATTAAGCTTTTTAAAAGCTAGGACTCTCTCTTTTGCAGCAGGGCTTAATTTCAGATGAGCAATGGATATAGCTGCACAAGAGATAAAAAGAGATATTAGTGATCCTCATTATATGAGACGGGGCCGATAGTGATCCTTCGAGGATCCTCTATCCTACCATGAGTGGCCCATTCCTTGGGCAGATCCTTCCCATCTGGGATGGAATCCCTCCTAACAAAGAAAAAGCGACGCTTCCAGTTTGTATCGTTCTTAGTAACCTTGAAGACAGGGTGATCCTCCCCGGCTTTCCGTTTCAACAAATACCGGTGAGAACCAAAGGTGGTGAGATCGTAAAACTCAGCTAATTCCGCCATCCCCAGATCAATCCCTTCCTGCTCGATGATCCTCTCGAAGGTATACAGAACCCTCCAGATCATCGGCATAGCTTGGATATATGAGATGCCGGTTAAGGAAAAGAAAGATTGGGTGAACAATGGAAAAGGATATGAATACCCTATGGTAAATGGAGTAGCAGGAAAAGCCACCCAGGTATCCGAAACAGAGTCACTCAGAGCGGTAGGTGTGAAGGACTTGAAAACAGCATTCGCCGGAAAGCAATGACGAATTCTGTCTATGTGAACATCAGTAAAGCAACACCTCTCCGTAGGAGAATCCTTGATAATCCCCTGGCTTTTTAAGGGACTATCCTTCTTGGAATCCTTGTGTGGAGAATTCCGGAGCAACATGTTTGTGACGAGACGGAAACAGAGTAGAAGCAGGAAACAGAGCAAAGAGAAAAGAAAGAGAGAAAGAGAAGAATACCTGATCAATCTTCGGTGCAGAATATAAAGGGAGTGTATCTTGAATTTAAATACAAACTGATCCTCACCCTATCTCCTATTTATAATCATGATCTGCAGGGATTGTCACATCTATGACGTAATGATCACAACGGCTAGTCCATGTGTAACGGCTAGTTATTCGGAGTCGCCCGTTGGAGATAAGATCGAAACAAAATATAACTCGTCAATTTACAATAAACTCCTTATATTTTGGGGGCAATTGTTAGGGCTGGATTTTTAATATAGGTGATCCTTACACGTGATCCTAACCAGTGATCCTTGTTTCTTTGGCAGACAGTGATCCTCAGCCGGACTTCAGGATCAGGATCATGGGACATTATAGGATCCTCATACTAACGATCATCTTCGCTTAATGCAACGTTATTTTTGCAGGAATATCTAGCAGGATACGCTCTAGGCATCATGATCCAGGGACGCGTCTTCACAATTATGGCAAGAGCTTAATTGAAGAAAGACGTTGCACAGGATATGGAAACATGGCTTGATTCATGGGCAGCAATTTAGGCTAGATTGTCTTTATTTCTAAAGGGGTAATGAGCTGATAATTAGTCCTTTTACCTAAAATAGGTCACCTACACTTGTATAAATACCACTCTCCATCATTTGGAAGAGAACACACGACATACAACGCAACTCTCACACACTTAGACACTCGAAACAATAGTGATCCTTGTACTCAGCTCATTATCATCCAAAGTTGTAACTATATTTTTCTTATATTGAAATTGGTGATCGGTAGTTGCCATCACCCGAGGTTTTTTATGCCGGAGATCATACATTGATCAAGGGCTTTTTCCTCGTATAAATCATTGTGTCTTTGCATCTTTATCACAGAAGTGATCCTTTACTTTCATAATTAACCAAGCATCATACCCCGTTTACATAAAGTTTGGTTACATTATCCTTGTGTGATTTTTGACCAAAACAAAGTATATGTAGATTCTCTATCAATTACTAATCATTATAACAGTTCTTACACTTTCAAATTTGAAAAGCTAATCAAGTACTTAGAAATAGTCAGGAAACTGGCAGATTCTTTTGCTTTTTTCAGTTTACCACAGGTACCCAGGGAAGAAAATGCAGAAGCTGACGCTTTAACCAAACTTGGATCATTCCTAAAGATGCCAGAAGATGTGAAAAATACTCATCGCCTATGTTTTAACTCCTGCAATTGAGGATCACGTAGCCATGGAGATAGTGGAGGATTCTGCAATCATACCTGGTGATCCTGCACAGTCGAATTCAGGATCCTGGATCCTTCCAATCCTAAGATATATACAACATGGAGAGATCCCTACAGGACAAAATCCTAAAGCTTCCAAAGTCAAGGAGACTGTAGAAACCACACTGGGGGCAAAGCACTATTCTCAAGGATCCTTAGAACAGGATACTATTGGCTACCATGAAGATGTATGCTGTGGAATACACAAAGAAGTGTGATGCTTGTCAAAGACACAGTAATATTCTACACCAACCAACATAACATCTGCATCCTAAGAAGAAGCTTTTGCTCAAAGTCAGAAAAAAGGAAATGGCCAGTTATCAACAAAGAATGGCTGGAGCATACAACAAGAATGTCAGGATTAGAAGATTTCAAGTTGGTGATTTTGTGCTAAGAAAAGCATTCCAGAACACTACAAATCCTTCTGATGGCAAGCTAGCACCAAAGTGGGAAGACCCCTATCTAATTGAAGCTGAATCAGGAAAGGGGGCATATCATTTGTTAACAATGGATGGTGATCTCCTACCAAGAGCTTGGAATGCTGTTCATCTCAAAAAATACTTTAAGTAAGAAGGATTAGGGATCCTCAGCGATACCGGTATTCTGATTAAGGATCCAGGATCCTCAAAGGATATATGATTCTACATTTGGTAACACATTACTTTCATTTTCATTTTTATTCATTTTATACTTATTACTTATCATAAGTTAAAGATGTTAATCAGTTAACATCTATTTTCACAAAGTTTAAGCTTTTGCAGAGTTGTTATCATTTTACAGAAGATCAAATTGGTTGGCCAACCCTCCAAAGTTTTGGGCTTGTCCCTAGTTTGGGCCTGTCCCCAGTTTCGCCAGTAGCGCACGATGATCCTGGTGCAGTTCAAGGCAGTGCGACCAGTACTCGTTTTAGGGGCTGACAATTTCATTGTACTGGTTGTACCCAAGATCCTACGTATAATGGTAGACGTACCATACATCCGTTCCTAAGGTTTCTAACGTTTTCACGTTAGCTAAGGTTTCGGCATTTTCATGTCGCTCAAGTTTGGATAGTCGCCAGTGAGGGCCATACTCCAGTTTACACAAGTTATATGGGCTTGACCCCAGTTTACATCCGTTTATATGGGCTTGACCCCAGTTTACATCCGTTTATATGGGCTTGACCCCAGTTTACATCCGTTTATTTGGGCTTGTCCCCAGTTTATTTGGGCTTGTCCCCAGTTTGTTGGGCTTGTCCCCAGTTGCTAACTTTTATCTTATATTGGTTTAGTCCCAAGTTGTATCCTATTTCAGGTTTTTGGAGACAAACGACCAAGGATCCTTGATCCTTACTGTTTTGGTCAAAAATCACACAAGGATAATGCAACCAAACTCTTTGTAAACGGGGAATGATGCTTGGTATGATGAACAAAGATAAGGATCACTTAAATGAAAATTGCACAAGTGACACAAGGATTTACACGAGGAAAAAGCCCTTGATCAATGAATGATCCCCGGCATAAAAAACCTCGGGTGATGGAAACTACCGATCACCAAACTTCAATATAACAAACAATGTTTACAACTTCGGATGGTAACGAGCTAGGTACAAGGATCACTATAGTATCGTATGCTAAAGCGTGTGAGAAATGTGTTGTGTCTTCCAAATGCTGAAGAGTGCCCTTTATATAAGTGTGTGTGGTCGTATTTTAGGCAAATCACCTAACTACTAGCTCGTTACCCCATTAGGAATAGAAGTAAATTTAGCCTAACTAAATGCCCGTAATTTGTGCTAAGTTTCCGTATTCTCCACAACGTCTATTTTTGGTTATGCATGTGCGAAATTAGCGTGACAGATTCCTTGATAACGTTGCTAAGACCAGGTCCAACTCGTAATTCCTGCAAAACAACATTAAATTCAAAGAGAACAATCGTTAGTATGAGGATCCTTAGGATGATCCATGATCCTGATCCTGAAGCTCTTCTGAGGATCATTATCTGCCAAAGAAACAAGGATCATTTGTTAGGATATCACGTAAGGATCATAGGTCATAAAAATCCTGCCCTAACAATTGCCCCCAAAATATAAGGAGTAATTATGTGATATTAACGAGTTATATTTTGCCGGATCTTATCTATAACTAACTCAACGGATATATAGCCGTTAAGAATGAACTATCCGTTGCGATCTGACGTCATGGAGGTGACAGCCCTGCACAAATCATCATTATAAATAGAAATAGGGATAGGATCGTTTGCATTTAAATTCAAGGACTCTTCCCTTTATAACCGCGATCAGAGGATTGAACAGGTATTCCCCTTCTCCTTCTCTCTTGCTTACTCTGTTTTTATTTCTTTTTCCATCGTTCTGCAAAAAAATGTTGCTCCGGAACTCTCCCAACAAGGATCCTAAGGACAGCCCCTTGAAGGGTCAAGGGATCATCAAGGATTCTCCCACCGAGAGGTGTTGTTTTACTGATCCTCAAATTGACAAAATCCGTCATTGTTTTCCGGCGAATACCCTCTTTAAATCTTTTAGCCCTACCGCTCTGAGCGATTATATCTCCGAGACTTGGGTAGCTTTCCCGGTCACTCCTTTCATGATAGGATACTCGTATCCATTCCCTCAGTTCACCGAGTCCTTTTTCTCTCTTACCGGCATCTGCTATATCCAGGATATGCCGATGATCTGGAGGGTTTTATACACCCTTGAAAGGATCATCGAACAAGAAGGAATTGATCTGGGTATGGCGGAGCTGGCTGAGATGTACGATCTCACAACTTTTGGATCCCACCGATACTTGTTCAAACGAAAGGCTGGAGAAGAGCACCCTGTTCTCAATGTTACCAAAAATGATATGAACTGGAAGCGGCGGTTCTTTTTTGTGAGGAGAGATACCATCCCTGATGGGAAGGATTTGCCCAAGAAGTGGGCTACTCATGGTAGGATAGAGGATCCTGGAAGGATCACCATAGAACTTATTCCTTAGCGTAAGGATCACTGACTTTTTTCTGTTTCCTTATTGTGCAGCTATATCCGTTTCTCATCTTAGGTTAACTCCTGCTGCAAAAGAGAGACTCCTGGCCTTTAAGAAGCTTGATCCTGAAACAAGAACTTTCCAGGTTACCACCCAGGATTCCCAGGAAGTATCCTCTGCCTCTGCCACAATGTCAAGTAAGTATCCTTATTAAGAAGTAATTCTATGTGGGAATTCGAATTAAGTTAAAATACTTATCTTATTTTGGTTATGTAGGTGCTGGAAAATCCTCTAAGTCTGCTTCGAAGTTCGGTATTGCTGATCTTACTAATGTTAAATCCTCAAGGAAGAAGACTCCTGCTAGCCCAAGTGCTTCGGCCCCTAAAGCACCTATTAGGGGAAAAGGAAGCAAGAAGAGAAAGGCCTCTGAAGCCGAGGATCTTCAAGGTCTGCCCCTGCTCCGCCAACAGTTTCTGGACTACTTCAACGAGGTAAGGATCACTGCCCCCGCTTGTGTATCCTGCTAGTTTTGAGGATCACTTGTTTCTGATGTTATGCCTTGTCTTCCTTGCAGAAATTTGCTGAGATAGAGACGTATGTTGGCCACGTCGAGGATCAGGATCGCCAGATTGCTGACCTCCAACAAGTTGCTGTGTTGAAGGATCTCAAGATAGCTGATCTTGAGAAGGAGCTCCGAGCCACCAAGGATGATGCTGCCAGGATGCTGATCAACTTTGACTATGAGAAGCATGAGATCACCCAAGATGCCAAGGTCTCTGCTGCAATAGCAATGTACAAGATCCAGCTGCAAATGGCTATGGAGGCTCAGGATCCTGCTTTCGACAAGAGCACATGGGACGTAGAAGGCTGGAAGGCGAGGCTGCAGAGCTGGATGATGATGAAGAGGCTGAGGAGATCCCGATGCTTGAGGGTGGAGGTGCTGGCAAGGATCATGGTGGTGAGGCAAGCGGAGCCGGTGGTGATGGTGCAGCGAAGGATTGAGCTGCAGGATTGGGCAATGATGGAAATTTCGAGACTTAGCCGGAGCCCAATTTTTTTGTTTGTTTGGAGGTTGTAATGTTTTAAAACAATTCTGGTATGTGATGTGTGTAAAATGCAACATATAAAACACATCAATTAAGGCATAAAACTAACCCTTTTTAAGTACTAATGTTGGAAAAAGAGTGTTTTGTCTTCCTTTTGTATTTTCAGGATGAAATGAGCTCAAAATCACAAAAGAAAGCAAAAAGACCACTAATTCTACCATAAATACAAGAAAAGGAACAAAAGTGGATTGGCCCGGACCCTCAACGGCACCTCCCAAGGCAAAAAGAAGGAAACAGAGTCTGAACACGCCCCGTGTCCAGCGAACACGGGGGGCGTGCCCAGGAAGCAGCAGAAAGACAAACCAGTAGAAGCTTCCATTTCCCACCACGGGGCCGTGTCCAGCGAGCACGGGGGCGTGGTGAAAGTACAGCAGGCCGCATTAATTGAATTCGCAATTACAATTAATGAAGAGAGAGAGTGTCAGGCGGGCACGGGGCCGTGTCCAGCGGACACGGGGCCGTGTCCAGCCTTCTGTTCAGCCTATAAATAGAGGAGCTTGGCTTCATTCTCTCTCATCCCTTGGCACACCACCTCTCTCACACTTCATCCACCACCCACCACCACCATAACACCATCATCCACCACCATCATCCATTGTCCATCGTAGAGTGTGTGAGTCGTCTCGGGATCCAAGATTGATCGTAAGAGTTCTTGACAATCAAGGCCATGTTTGCCTAAGTCTCTTACATCACTTGGTGAAGACAAGTGTTTAGTATAATACTTTTTATTTTTAATCTTTTGCACTTTTTATTTGGTTTTGTATTAATGACTTTAATAACTAGTTACTTATGTTGAAGGTGATCTTTCCTTATCGTTTGTCCGTGGTGTCTTGGCGTTATTTTACTGTCTATATAAAATAAAAGATTTTCACCATTCATATCTCCACGGTCTATATGGAGGTATGTTGGCTACCTGTCGGGGTTAATGGGAACGGTTGGTAAGGGTCTTGCCCTTGTTTAGCGTTTAGAGGTCCTGCTTGGGACCTGGGTCAAATTTAGTAGGATCTCCTTCAATGCCCATAGGTATTGGATGGCGGGGATCCAAACTCTTTTGACCCCTCATAAGTTAACTACTATTAATACTATAACCCGGGCTATTTAGGACTGTATCCCTGCTGACTCAGAACTACTTAGCCGAGGGTAACGTCGCCGCCAAAAGCGGGGCCTACCATAATTTGCATTAATAACTTAATTCATTATCTTCATAATCCGACCCTTTAGGATTGTACCCTTGCTGACTCAAACTACTGGTGAGGGTAACGTCGCCTTCAAAGAGGGCTACTACAATAATAAGATAATCTCTAAACAAGTGCAAAAGTGCAGAAAATAATCAAAGGTATACTAATACACGGTCGGATCCAAGTGATTCATTTGTCTATCTGTTTTTATTTTATTTATTTTTCAGCATTTAGTTAGTTTTTATTTTTCTTAGTTTAAAACATTTTCTAACCTTTTTGATTTGATTAGACGTTGAGGATAACCGGTATTAAAAGCTCTTGTGTCCTGGACGACCTCGGTATCTTACCAACACTATACTACGTCCACGATGGGTGCACTTGCCCATATGTGTGTTTAGTGTTAGTAAATATCGTGTTTTATAAATTTAAAACTTGGCTAAAAGTGTAAAAAGGGCTTAAATATATATCTAAAAACATATATACACTAACACGCATCAAGTTTTGGCGCCGTTGCCGGGGACACCAAGGATTTTAAGAAAGTTAGGAATCAACGGCCTAAATCATATTTTTATTTTTTTAAATTTTCTAGGATTTTTTTTAGATTTTTAGCTTCTGCAGAACACCGGGGCCGTGCCCTGCTGGTGAACACGCCCCGTGCTCAATCATTGGAACTGGCAATCCTATTTTAAGTCAGACAGTAGGCTGAACACGGGGCCGTGTCCACTCAACACGCCCCGTGCCCAAGATTCAGTTGCTGAAACAGAACCGTTAGCACCCCGGCGGTTGGTAATTTCTCCCTGACACAAACATGAGTGATAGTAATTCTTTTTTACTTTCGGCACTCTTATGGTTTATGTGTGTCGAATATGTGGAGGCGAACAATGAGCGAATTAAAATGTTTCTTCCTCACTTATAGGCCCCCACTATATAGACCCACCGATTCCTTGTAACCTTAAGAGGGGCGAAAGTAAAAATAAGCACTATTTCTCCCTCGAATGCGCACCAGCCAGATATTTCTAGAGAAATGCTGCCTTCGACGAGCTATTTCACTAGAAGAACTACTTCTCTCTTGGTCACCAAACGAACTCAGGAAGGATCTTTGTAGATCCATCCCAAGATGATGGACCCATGAAGGAAATGTTGGAACCGCATTCCGACAACGCTCGTTGCTCCCGAAAATACCTTCTTACCTAGAAAAGACGCGGACGATAAGTCGTCCCCTGTGCCGATTGTGCCCGTGGAAGGACTCCCCATCGACTTCGTTCGGTGCATACATAGACCTGAGCGATTCGGCATACACCTTCTTTAACGAGAGCCCGGGAAAGGGTTGGACTTGTCCACCTAGAATGAAAATAGGAATTACCCTCACCGACAACCTCTTGCGTTCTCGCCTTAGTATAGGACAATTAAGGTATCTTAGGCACTTGGGGTTGTTCCAACAAGTCAAGAGCCACCCGATATAGATTAGCTCCTTAGTAAAGACAAAACTTCATAAGACAGCTTTCCGACACGGGGCCGTGCCCGGCCAACACGCCCCCGTGTCCACCAAAAGATTCCCTCTGATCAGAACGTCAGAATACGGACAAACTGTGTCAGAATTTTATCTGCACACGGGGCCGTGTCCAGCGGACACGGGGCCGTGTCCAGCAGGCTGTCGTTTTCTATAAATGCAGCCAAAAATCCTGCACATTTGGACCAACTTGGGGACAGAGATTTGAAGGAATCTTCTCTCAAACAATCCTAGGTAGGTCTAAAAGGAAGTTTTCCAACAACCCATCTTGTTCCTTTTCCTCTCTAACATTTCCTTCTTCTTCATCTTTCTCAGAACTACCATCGAAAAAGTTTGAATTTCAATCTTTGTGGGTAGGAACAATGAGTTTTGAATCATAGAATCTTGGTAAAAACATTTTAGTAAATTGTTTAAGTTATTTACTGTCAAAAAGCTTGCATAAACTCAGAAATAACTTAAAAACCCAGATTCCTTGCTCCAAAATTCTGCAGAAAGATGAACCGGGGCGTGCTCAGTGAGCACGGGGCCGTGTCCAGAAACCTGTTTCGTCTATAAACTATTTTGGTTTATTTTTCGTAGAATGGCGAGTGAAACAGCGAAACATCATCCGTTCATTCCCTCAAACAGCCGAAGGGGAAGAGGCCTTCCGTTGAAGCTACACTTGTGCACTACGTATAGCGGCTAAGGGAAGCTCTCGACAAATGAACGTCGTGAGGGAGGTCCTCATTGACCGTATTAACGATCTTACAATGGGACTTGAAAGCAGCTTCCAAGAATTAACCTTTTGCACCAAAGGTTAAACATTTTGGTAGCACCCCTATGGAACCAGTCCTTCCACAACAAGACTGGAACTTGGCACTCGGTGTTAACAACCCTACCGGGTGGGGAGACTTTCCCGCAGAACCTCCTATGGAAAACCCACAAGAAGTTCCAGCGGAAGTTGAAACTCCTCAAACCAATGCAAACGAGCCCTCTTTTCTCCTTCCAAGGGAGGTAGAGGAGTGGCTTGCCGACATATGAGGAGAACCGACCCGAAAGGAGGAGTTCTACAAAGCCTTATCTAACCAAGACTAGTATCTTCTTGGAAATTTTGCTAAATTAAAATAAAACATAGGGCTAGAACTCCATAAGTTAATATCTATGTAATTTTTATCTTTATGTAATGTCTCTCTATGATTTGCAATGTTATGATGGTTTTTATGATTGATGGTTGTTTTGAGAATAAAACACACTCATGGTGTAATGGATGAAAAAGGGAACCGAGAAAAATGGAACATGCAGAAGAACACGAGCAACCCGACAAAAATCTCCATCACAGAAGGCTCAACACGGGCCCGTGCCAACCAACACGGCCCCGTGCTGAGCCCTGCAGAAATCACCCACCGTTCAGGTAACTGGACACGGGCCGTGTTCACGGGACAACGCCCCCGTGTCCAGGCTTCTGTTTCAATTCGTAATTTTTGTTACTGGCACTTGACCACGGGGCCGTGCCCGGTCAACACGGGCCGTGTCCAGAGGCCAGTAAACATAAATCTTTGCTTTTTAACACCACTTTATACATTCTAATCAACCAAAAAAATTATTTTTGGACACATTGGGACAATGTGTAATTTAAGTGTGGGGGGATGCTAAAACCCTTGAAATTTTGCAAAATCTAAACACAAGCCTTACACAAAACTCTATTGAACCAGCTAAAACTACCCAATCTTTTTCAAAAAACTTTTCATTTTTTATTTACTTGTCTTAGTTTAAGTTGGGAATAACAAGTTCTAAAAAGGTTATATTTTAACAAATTTACAACCCGATAGCGTCGTGATAAAAAGAACTAACATAAGAAAATTATGAAACGGGTATAACAAGTCTAGTTAAAATTCGATTAATATGCTTGGTCACATTAAAAACCATTCCCTACAAAAGTGAGTTTTGAGCCTTTATTGAGCATAAAAATATACATATTTAGATTAAATGCTCATTTTTCGTTTCTTGTGTGAATAGCCGCTCGGTCTTTACAAATCTAGAACTTGCCACGACGATACATTCCCGGTCCTTACAATCTAAACCCAAGTAAGTAAATGATGGAGGCATTAGGACTAACTATTTTTCTTTCAAAACCATTATTTTTCATTTTTTTTATCCTACCCAAAATCCCCCTAGAAAACCCCTTGAGCCTAAACCTTTCATTTCATTACCCCCCAAAACATTTTTTTACCCACCAAAAACTTTTTCATTTTTCCCTTTATTTTAGTAACAAGCTCGGTTTTTCGTAAACTCCCTTTATGTGACATCAAAAAAAAAAAAAAAATGATGATGAAGTCAAAAACAAACAAAAGCTACAAAAGCTTGTTTGGAGAAATACTTCAAAAATAAAAGTCACTAAAAACAAGGTATTTACGAAAACCGACACTTGTTACGATTTTCGCCCTTTTTACTAACCACTAACCAACCACCCACCTTTAAACCCAAGCCTTCACCCAAAAGTCCTCTTGATATTTACAAAGGTAAAAAGTTAAAAAGGAGGAGGATTGATTGCTTGGCAAGCCTATGGAAGACGTAAGTTCCGTGCCGCTCTCGAGTGATTCACTAAAATATACACCTTCGGCCGAGTGTTGAGTGATCTCCCGTGAGGTATGTGAACTTGTATATAAATGGAATTTTAATAAGGCATGTATGCCCAAATAAGTAGTTTATCTTATGAAAAGTTCAAAATAAATCATAACGAATAGGATTGTAAAATAAATAAAAATAAAACCTATAAAAAACCTTGGATTCCGACACTTCTAGGGCAAAGCTAAAAAACTTCTCTTCTACCTATTCCATTTGGGAGTGTAAGCCACATTTAAAGAGTTTTGCTTGAGGACAAGCAAAAGTTCAAGTGTGGGGGTATTTGATGTGTGTAAAATGCAACATATAAATCACATCAATTAAGGCATAAAACTAACCCTTTTTAAGTACTTAATGTTGGAAAAAGAGTGTTTTTGTCTTCCTTTTGTATTTTCAGGATGAAATGAGCTCAAAATCACAAAAGAAGCAAAAGACAACTAATTCTACCATAAATACTAAGAAAAGGAACAAAAGTGGACTGCCCGGACCCTCAACGGCACCTCCCAAGGCAAAGAGAAGAAACAGAGTCTGAACACGCCCCGTGTCCAAGCGAACACAGGGGGCGTGCCCAGGAAGCAGCTAGAAAAGACAACCAGTAGAAGCTTCCATTGCTCACCACGGGGCCGTGTCCCAGCGGACACGGGGGCGTGGTGAAAGTACAGCAGGCGCATTAATTGTAATTCCGCAATTACAATTAATGAGTGAGAGAATGTCAGACGGGCACGGGGCCGTGTCCAGCGGACACGGGGCCGTGTCCCAGCGTTCTGTTCCAGCCTATAAATAGAGGAGCTTGGTTTTCATTCTCTCTCATCCCTTGGCACACCACCTCTCTCACACTTCATCCACCACCCACCACCACCATATCACCATCATCCACCACCATCATCCATTGTCCATCGTAGAGTGTGTGAGTCGTCTTCGGGATCCAAGATTGATCGTAGAGTTCTTGACATCAAGGCCATGTTTGCCTAAGTCTCTTACATCACTTGGTGAAGACAGTGTTTAGTATAATACTTTTTATTTTTAATCTTTTGCACTTTTTATTTGGTTTTGTATTAATGACTTTAATAACTAGTTACTTATGTTGAAGGTGATCTTTCCTTATCGTTTGTCCGTGGTGTCCTTGGCATTATTTTACTGTCTATATAAAATAAAAGATTTTCACCATTCATATCTCCACGGTCTATATGGAGGTATGTTGGCTACCTGGTCGGGGGTTAAGGGAACGGTTTGGTAAGGGTCTTGCCCTTGTTCAGCGTTTAGAGGTCCTGCTTGGGACCTGGGTCAAATTTAGTAGGATCTCCTTCAATGCCCATAGGTATTGGATGGCGGGGATCCAAACTCTTTGACCCCCTCATAAGTTAACTACTATTAATACTATAACCCGGCTATTTAGGACTGTATCCCTGCTGACTCAGACTACTTAGCCGAGGGTAACGTCACCGCCAAAAGCGGGGCCTACCATAATTTGCATTAATAACTTAATTCATTATCTTTCAATAATCCGACCCTTTAGGATTGTATCCTTGCTGACTCAAACTACTGGGTTGAGGGTAACGTCGCCTTCAAAAGAGGGGCCTACTACAATAACTAAGATAATCTCTTAAACAAGTGCAAAAGTGCGAAAATAATCAAAGGTTATACTAATACACGTGTCGGATCCAAGTGATTCATCTTGTCTATCTGTTTTTATTTTATTTTATTTTTCAGCATTTAGTTAGTTTTTATTTTTCTTAGTTTAAAACATTTTTCTAACTTTTTGATTTGATTAGACGTTGAGGATAAACCGGTATTAAAAGCTCTTGTGTCCTTGGACGACCTCGGTATCTTACCAACACTATACTACGTCCACGATGGGTGCACTTGCCCATATGTGTGTTTAGTGTTAGTAAATATCGTGTTTTATAAATTTAAAACTTGGCTAAAAGTGTAAAAAGGGCTTAAATATATATCTAAAAACATATATACACTAACACGCATCAGTATGTATTTGAACAATAGGTTTAGGGTTGAGGATCTAGGATCCTGTGAACAATAGGTAGGATTACATATGGTGGAGGGATCCTCTGTTTGGGGATGAAGCCATTGTGATCCTGCCGCCTTTAATTTCCTGCACTTGCTATGACCGCATGAACAATGGACGCCCTTTCCCAACCCATGTGGACGGGCCACGTTTTGCTGGTAGAAACGTGGGTTGGCAATTTTGACAACTTTGAAGGGTTTAAACTTTTGTTAATAAAATAACTCTAATCTTTTTGGCTTATCTTGTGTTGTTATCCTTGTTTATCCTTTTAATTTCCAATTGTTTTGATATATATTTGTCTGAGTAAGAAAAGTTAAGAAAATTATGTTTAAGAAATTTAGGATACGATCCAGGATCAAGTATCCTATAGTTGAAAACTTCCAAAAAGTAGTTCGTTTTAAGGATCATAGGTTCAGTTGTCAAGGTCTAAGGGTTATTCAAATGAATAATGAATGAAATTAAAAATAGTTAAGGATCATACCTGAGGATCCAAGTTAGGATCCTAATCTTTGATCAGGATAACCATAAGGAAAACTTTAATGGATAATAAGGATTGGGATCCTTAATTGTTTAACTTCGAAAACCTGAAAAATAGAATATAACTTGGGACTAAGCCAATATAAAGATAAGTTAGTAACTGGGGACAAGCCCAAAGGATAACTGGGGACAAGCCCAAGGATAACTGGGGACAAGCCCAAGGATAACGGGGACAAGCCCAAGGATAACTGGGGACAAGCCCAAGGATCGTGTGTAAACTGGAGTATGGCCCTCACTGGCGACTATCCAAACTTAGTGACATGAAAATGCCAAAACCTTAGCTAACGTGAAAACGTTAGAAACCTTAGGAACGGATGTATGGTACGTCTACCATTATACGTAGGATCCTAGGTATAGCCAGTACGATGGAATTATCAGCCCCTAAAGCGAGTACTGGTCCCAAAGACGTGAACTATACCAGGATCATCGTGCGCTACAGGCGAAACTGGGGACAAGCCCAAATAACTGGGGTTGAACCCAAGGATCTGAGTTGCTTCTAAGATTGTCGACAATATGCTAAGGATACCTGGACTATCAGAACTCAAAATCTCGTGAGAGAAGGATGAAGGATACATGATCCTTATCCTTAAATAAGAAAATATGTAAATAAGAGTTCGAGCTTAGGACATTACCAGAGTAAGGATCATTGATGCTTCAGGGATCCTTGAAGGATACTTCCAATGTAAGGATCATATATGCCAGAAGGATCCTGCTCACATGAAATATTTCTTCAAGTGGACAGCATTCCAGGCTCTTGGTAACAGATTACCTTCCATGGTAAGCAATCTATATGCCCCCTTTCCTGCTTCGGCTTCGATAAAATAAGGGCCTTCCCATTTTGGTGCCAATTTCCCATCAGCAGGATTGGTGGTATTTGGAATGCTTTTCTCAATACCATATCCCCAACTTGGAATTTCCTTATCCTGACATTTTTGTTGTAAGCACCAGCCATTCTTTGTTGGTAGCTAGCCATCCTTATCCTAGCCAGATCCCTGATTTCCTCAATAGTATCCAAGTCTTGAGCCAGGTTTGCATCATTCTCCTCAGGATCACGGGTACTTGTTCTAGCAGTTGGAACCACCATTTCTGTTGGGATCACTGATTCTGCCCAAATACCAAAGAGAAGGGTGTTTGACCAGTAGCATTCTTGGGAGTTGTCCTATCAGCCCAAAGCACATAAGGCAATTCCTCTGCCCATTTCCCCTTCTTGGATCCAAGTTTCTTCTTCAGATTGTTGATGATGATCTTGTTGGATGATTCTGCTTGACCATTGGCTGTGGGTGGACTGGTGTTGATGTTATCATCTTAATCCCCCAACTGTCACAAAAGTTAGTAGTCCTGCTCCCAATAAATTGGGAACCATTATCACATACAATTTCGAAGGAATGCCAAATCTAGTTATAATATTTCTCTTAATAAAGGATATAACTTCCTTTCTCTGACTTGGGCAAAAGCTTCAGCCTCTATCCACTTGGAGAAGTAGTCAGTCATAGCAAGCATGAATACTTTTCCACCAGGTGCCTTAGGGAGCTTGCCAACTATATCCATCCCCCATCTCATAAATGGCCAAGAGGATGGTATAGGATGTAGAAATTCAGCCGGCTGATGAAGGATATTGCTGTGTCTTTGACAAGGATCACACTTCTTAGCATACTCCACAGCATCCCTTTTCATAGTTGGCCAGTAGTATCCTGTCCTTAAGATCCTTGAGAACAATGCCCTGCCCCAGTGTGGTTTCCACAATCTCCTTCATGGAAATCTTTTAACACTTCTTGAACTTCAGGATCCTCGATACATCTTAAATATGGTCCTGCAAGAGATCGCTTATACAGCATGTTATTTAAGATTGTGAATTGAGATACCTTAATTCTGAAAGCCCTAGGATTTTCTCCCATAGGAATCTCTCCGTGTTGTAAGTATCTCATGATTGGTGAGATCCATGATCCTGAACAAGATTGAGTATCCTCACTAGGGATCATTGCAGAATCCTCTTCTATTTCCATGGCCACCTGATTTTCAATAGCAGGAGCCAGGATATGGATGATGGGGATACTTATATCCTCTGGGATCTTCAAAGATGATCCTAGATTGGCCAATGCATCAGCTTCTGTATTTCTTCCCTTGGTACCTGTGTCAAACTGAAGGAAACAAAGGAGAGTGCCAATTCTTTGACTATCAATCTAAATATTTGGTTAGTTTTTCACCTTTAACAGCATAGGATCCATTAAAGTGATTAGTGATTAACAATGAATCCACGTATACCTCAAGATACCTGATCCCATATGCCTTAGCAATTTGCTAACCAGCGATTAAGGCTTCATATTCAGCTCATTATTAGTGGCTTGGAACTCACAAGCTATGGAATGGGGTATTATGTCCCCCTGTGGCGATTTTAGTAGTATACCAAGCCCCCGTGCCTTTAACATTTGGAGGATCCGTCAGTATGTAGTATCCAAGGGATCCTTGGTTCTCATCCAGCTGCTGGACTTCCAATTTGGCTTCCTTTTGTAATCACTACTGAAATCAGCCACAAAGTCTGCTAGATGCTTGGGATTTGAATGGCTGTTCTAGGCTCATATCTTTATATCATGGGCACTTAAGCTTTACTGCCCACTTTAGCCATTCTTCAGGACATTCTGGTTTCCTGAGGACATTCTTAATTGGGAAATTAGTTCTAACAACAATAACATGGGTTTCAAAATAAATGTCTTAGTTTAGTAGGATGCCATAATCAGTGCAAGAATAAGTTTTTCAAGGTGTGAATACCTGGATTCAGCATCAAGTAAACTCTTACTTTACATAATAGACAGGATATTGTGTACCTTCATGATCCTTAACAAGGACTGCACTTACTGCTTTTGAGGATACCGCAAGCGTATAAGGATAACAACATCTCCTTTTTCTGGTTTCATCAATGCTGGGGCTGAGGACATGTATTCTTTTTAGGGTCTTGTAAAGCATTCTCATGCTTTTCAGTCCATTCGAATTTTCTTGTTCTTTCTTAGGATATCATAGAATCTTTACACTTTTCTGAGGATTTGGATATGAATCTGTTAGAGCTGCTATCCTGCCTGTTAGCCTTTGGCACATCCTTAGCGTTGGCAGGGGATTTGATATTCACCAATGCTTTGATTTGTTCCGGGCTTGCTTCAATGCCCCTCTGGGTTACCATATATTCCTAAAGAATTTACCTGCTTTAACACCAAAGTGACATTTTGAAGGATTAAGCTTCATGTTATAATTATCAAGGATATCAAATGCTTCCTCCAAGTCCCTTAGGTGATCCTCAGCTTTTTTGGATTTCACCACCATATCGTCTATGTACACTTCCATAGTTTGTCCAATTTGATCTTTGAACATCATATTCACCAGCCTTTGATATGTTGCACCTGCATTTCTTAATCCAAATGGCATAGCAATATAACAATATAAACCGGTTGGGGTCATAAAAGCCGTATCCTCTTGGTCAGATGGTTCCATCTGAATTTGTTGGAATCCAGATGATGCATCCATAAAGGTTAACAGTTCATGACCCGCCGTTGCATCCACCATGGAGTCAATGTGGGGTAATGGGAAAGGATCCTTGGGACATGCCTTATTCAAATCAGTGAAATCGACACATACCCTCCACTTTCCATTTTTCTTTTGAACAACAACCACATTGGCCAGCCATTTTGGATACTTCACTTCTCTAATCATACCTGCTCGTAGTAATCTTTCTACCTCTTCCTGGATAATGGCATTTCTTTCTGGTGCAAACTTCCTCCTTTTTTGATGGATTGGTTTAACTGACCTGTCAATGCCAAGTTTATGAGTGATAATATCCTTAGATATACCTGTCATATCCTCATGTTTCCATGCAAAGGTAGATTTTCTTCTTTTGAGGAAGGATACATGTCTTCTTTCATTTGTCCAAGGATCCCTGATCCGATATAGATTTTGGATTCAGGATCATCAGGATCCAGAGGATTTCGTCCACATCCTGCTCTCTTGCCTCCAAGACATCCCTTGGAGGATACTTTAATTGCTATTGCTCCCTTGATTTCGAGGCTGGTTTCATTGATGAGGTGTAACAATCCTTAGCCTCCTGCTGATCACTATCGATCTTGATTATTCCCCAAGGGCTAGGGAGCTTCACACATTGATGGTAGGTGGATGGGACTGCCTTCATATCGTGTATCCAGGGCCTGCCAAGGATAACATTACAACAAGACAAACAGTCAATAACACAAAATTTTTGATAATTATGTAATCCTTCCACGTAAATTGGGAGTTTGATGTCCCCCAGGGTTTTCTTAGTTTCGCCACTAAATCCACAAGCACGGAGGATCTTGGTGTGATGTCTGATTCAGGAATACCCATTTTCTTCAGAACATCAAGCTGGATAATGTTTACTGAGCTTCCTCCGTCAATAAGGATCCTGCGGACAAAATGGTTAGAAATAAAGAGAGTAATAACTAAACTATCATGATGAGGATCCTGGATGTTAATTCTATCATCCTCATCAAAGGTTATGATTTTTCCTTCCGAGACACTTGATGTTCGAATAGGTCTTTCTCCGTTATCCATTTTAGCTTCCTTTGCATGCCTTTTAGCTGCTGAGAAGGATGTACCACAGATGTCTGATCCTCCAGAAATAAAGTTGATCACTTGTGCATCTGCCGGAGGGCTGGAGCTTTTTCAGGGATCCTTTCAGGATCCTGAGTCCTTTGCTTTTTTCTTCCCAACAATTCTTTCAAATGCCCCTTGCTCAGCAGATATCCAATTTCCTTTCTTAATGCGATGCATTCCTCTGTCAAATGCCCAAAATCCTCATGGTATGCACACCACTTTGATTTATCTTTAGCTGCGGCTGGTTTGTCATTTTTTCTGGGCCATCTGGCTTTTTCTCCTAGATTCTGCATTGCAAGGATTAGTTCATGGTTATCAACGGAAAAACAGTATTCAGAAATCGGAGGATAATCCTCATCATCCTCTTCTTGGTCAACAGCATGCACATTCTGGTTGTCAGTTCTGTTATAGGATTTGAATTTGTTGCTTTTGAAAGAGGATCCTTGCTTTTCTTGTTTTGAGGATCCTACTTGTCTCTCCTGGATCCTCTTGTCATCCTCTAGCCGGATGAACCTGAGTGCCCGAGTCCTTACTTCGTCTAGGTTCCTGCATGGTGTCATAACAAGATCATCATAGAACAATGAATCCTTAAGCAATCCCATCTTGAAGGCCTCAACAGCTGTGGCCACATCCAAGTTGGAATGTCCAAGGATTCTTTACTAAATTTGGTTATATAATCCCTTAATGATTCATTATGACCCTGAGTTATCCTATATAAATCACTAGTCAATCGTTCAAATTTTCTGCTACAAGAAAATTGATTATTGAATAAGTTAACTAAATTAGCAAACGAAGTAATAGAGTAAGGGGGAAGACTTAGCAGCCATTTAAGAGCTGATCCAGTAAGAGTGGATCCAAATCCCTTGCACAGGCATGCTTCCTTTAACCTTTCTGGAATTGGATTGATCTCCATCCTCTCCCTGTATTGTGCTATGTGTTCCTCAGGATCCGTTGTACCATCATACAGCTTCATAGTAGGGATATGGAATCTTTTGGGTATCTCAGCATCACAAATTGGTGGTGCAAAACGAGATACCTTATGGCTTCCATCTGCAATCTCCGGGATAGGTTTGACTACCCCTGGAACACTTGATATCATATCCTTCAGTTTCTGCAGTTCTCTGGCCATAGCATGGTTGATACCTGTATCCTGCATGAATCCATGGTTAGTGGTAAGAGAATTATTAAAAGTGTTACCTCCCATCGGGTTCAAGTTAGGAACATTGGATGTGAATCCATATTGCTGGGATTCTGGGATGATGGAGGGACCAGTGGAAGCAATGGTCTGCATTGGAATAAAATCTCCTTGATGGACATCTGGACTTCCTGTTTGCAAATTCTTCAAGGATCCTGGTATCTGAAGGGATCCCTGAACATGGGATGATCCTGGAACAAAGGAGGATCCTTGAACCTGGGATGATCCTGGAACGAAGGAGGATCCTGAGTTCATGAAGGATCCCATATGCTGAGTATAGGATCCTGCCGGTTGGAAATATGATCCTGATGCCTGAGTCACTATTGCTGGGCCGAAATGCACTCCTCTTGATCCACCCATATGTTGAATGTCTGGGACCTCTGATGGCTGAGAAGTAATCATCGGAGTATCAAAATTCAAAGATTTGGGCATCAGTGGGAATGATCCTCTGCCGTTTTCTTTTGCCTTTTGAGATCTCCGATTTCTTGAGGATCCTGTCATTAGTTTCATCCTGCTGCTGCATACGATCCCTCATCTGCAAAATCAAAGTAAATATATCACTAGTACTGGGAGCAGAAGAAGTTAGAGCAGAAGATGAAGGTTTAGAGAAGATAGGAGTTGGTCTCTTCTCAGCATTTTTCTGAGATCCAGCTGGTGGTGGAGGCAAAGGTGGAATGCCATTAGATGAATTGACTGCAGACATCGCTGTGGAGGTATTCTTCAACGATGAAGCCATGCAACACTCCGGAATGATCACCAACAGAAAAACTTTCTTATGAATGAAGCACCAATTGCCCCACGGTGGGCGCCAAACTGTTTTGGTCAAAAATCACACAAGGATAATGCAACCAAACTCTTTGTAAACGGGGAATGATGCTTGGTATGATGAACAAAGATAAGGATCACTTAAATGAAAATTGCACAAGTGACACAAGGATTTATACGAGGAAAAAGCCCTTGATCAATGAATGATCTCCGGCATAAAAAACCTCGGGTGATGGAAACTACCGATCACCAAACTTCAATATAACAAACAATGTTTACAACTTCGGATGGTAACGAGCTAGGTACAAGGATCACTATAGTATCGTATGCTAAAGCGTGTGAGAAATGTGTTGTGTCTTCCAAATGCTGAAGAGTGCCTTTATATAAGTGTGTGTGGTCGTATTTTAGGCAAATCACCTAACTACTAGCTCGTTACCCCTTTAGAAATAGAAGTAAATTTAGCCTAACTAATGCCCGTAATTGTGCTAAGTTTCCATATTCTCCACAACGTCTATTTTGGTTATGCATGTGCGAAATTAGCGTGACAGATTCCTTGATAACGTTGCTAAGACCAGGTCCAACTCGTAATTCCTGCAAAACAACATTAAATTCAAAGAGAACAATCGTTAGTATGAGGATCCTTAGGATGATCCATGATCCTGATCCTGAAGCTCTTCTGAGGATCACTATCTGCCAAAGAAACAAGGATCATTGTTAGGATATCACGTAAGGATCATAGGTCATAAAAATCCTGCCCTAACACTTACCATCCATAAGGTTTGTCTTATGGTTATTCCTGTTTAAATGATAAAGGTTAGGATCCTAACTTGGATTCTCAGGTTATGATCCTTAACTAATGTTTTGATTTTATTCATTATTTATTTGAATAACCCTTATCTTTGACAACTGAACTTATGATCCTTTAAAATATACTACCTTTTCGGAACTTTTTGACACCTATAGGATATTTGATCCTGAATCTATCTAAAATTTCTTAAACTCTAATTGTCTTAACTTTCTTATTTCAAACAAATGTATATCACAACTGTGACAACTCGAAATCTAGTTGGCCGATTAAACTTAATGATAAACGTGAACTTTTATGTGCTTTGTATGTGTGCATTTGTATATATATACGTGTACGTGTTTTATCGTGAACGAGACCAACCCGAGAACAAAGAACCCGACTCGAGACCATGAGGTCTCGAGTGAATAGTGACCGAATGGGCCTTTGGCGAGAACCTAGTGGCCGGTTGGGCCTTTGGCCGTAAACCCCCACTCGAAACCATGAAGGGTGTAACACTTGAACTAGCCTATAAATACACCACCTTAGTTAGTTTTACCATTTGTTGAAACATTACAACACACACATCTCCTATTCTCTCTCACTTAAAAACTCTAGAACACAAACACACCTCCAAGACTCTCGGATCAATCGGTTGGCACAAGAAACTCTCGGATTTGGACTTTGGATCGGCACACACACACACCTCACAACCGGTTAGTGTCCTTAGTGATTATTGTTATGCTTCGTGTTATATGTTCATGTTATGTTTGTATGATGAGATTATGTGATAATATGGTAGTTAACTTAGTTATGCATGATGTTTGAAAGATCGGTTCATGAATGTTCTTTTATGCGTGAATTTGCATAATGCTTGATGTTAAAAATGGGTTCATTGTTGTTAAAAGGTGAATAATGATATTGGTTACATTGGGTTTGGATCCGAAAAGTGGGTGTTTTAACTAACAAATCGGCTAATGAACATGTTTGTCATATAGGATGCATGCTAGTAAATCGTATCTTGATAGTTGTTCTAGTTTGGTTGAATAAGTGTTGTTTATGTTATGGAACATTGAACATGTGTTTGAATATTTGAAGAACACTATTGAATGATAGTTAAAGATTGAAACCCTTGTGATTTTGATCCACTTTGACCAAAAGCTGATTAGGAAAACTGTTAGTGGAATTCTATTGGTTTTTCCTGATTTGGTTGATTACATTGTACCATTTGGCTGACTACATCTGCATCAACACGTGAACATGAAAACGACTGCTACGACTCGATACCAGTTGCGACTCGCAACCACAGAGCTGATGACTCGAGACCACCAGCGGTTGCGATCGCAACCATAACAGGACAAGCGAGACCACAGGTTACGAGTCCGTTGCGACTCGAGACCTCAGCATGACGAGCCGAAACCACGGTTGCGACACCGGTTGCGACTCGCAACCCTGAGATCAACACAACAACATGACTCAGAGACCATGCTTGCGAGTCCGGTTGCGCGACTCGAGACCACACTTTGGGCCTAAGTTAGTGCGGCCGCATTTATGGACTTCTTGCTATGTTGATATGTTATTTGGGTCTGTTATCACGAGCCCAACTGTTGGGCCTTACACTTGACTTTTGGGCTGTGTTTGAAATGATAACTGTGAATGTGTCCATGTTAAACGTGTTGCCTGATTTTACCCGTGTTTGCCATACGTGTTGCACATTTGAGCATATTGGTTCGAATCTGATCTATACGTGATATCCGTGTTAGGACGTTATTGACTACTTGCGACTTGATTACTTTCTGTGATTAACTGCCGAGCAAACCAAGGTGAGTTCACCCCTCTAAGCATGGGATTCCCTGGGTTGGGAACGGGGTTAAGGAACGTGGATTCCTCGTCCTCTTGGTAGGACGTCAGTGGTCAGGAATGTGTTCCTCGTCGGGGATGGACGGATAAACGTACTTAGACTAAAACTCTATCACGAAAGTCCCTCCTTTTTGTATCGACTAATCGCCGGGCCAATGGCTGGCGCGGTCTTAGTTGAGATAGCGCTATTTAGGTCTGACAAGCCTTACCGTGCCGAGAGGCACGGGCGTTGAACTAATGGATCTGGGGCACGTCATGATGATAGACATTGATGTTTTCAGGGCACTTAAACTGGACTACAGTCAGCAGTCGATATGGTAACGAGTCTAGTGTACGCATGGAGGTAGCCCCACGGCCGAAATGCCTGATAACTACATGGTGGTAGCCCCCACGGCCGGAGTGCCGTGGAGTACTTGGAATGAACATGTCACGTTTTTGAAATATGGGGTAACCCCCACCGGCAGGATGCCAGATAAAGTAAACTGTTTTCGAAACAACTAAAACGAACACCCAACCGTGAACCACTCAACTAGTTGTTGACTCGTTACTAAATAATGGGTAACCCCCACGGCAGGATGCCAGATAAAGTAAACTGTTTTTCGAAACAACTAAAACGAACACCAACCGTGAACTCACTCAACTAGTTGTTGACTCGTTACTACATGCTTTGCAGGACCATAGGTACTCAGCTGGAGCTTGCATGGAGGAGGATCGTTGTGGGACACGGATTGTACGTGCTATGTTAAACTTGAAACTTTTGAACTTATGTTATAACTTAAACTTATGCTTCCGCTTGCAACTTAACTTGTTTGTTTTGAAACACCAAATCGTGATGGTTAAACTAACTTATATGCTTGTTCAGTATGATTGGTGGCTGGATCCTGGTCAGTCACATGCCTCCAAGCGGTAGACTCCGCAGGTGGGATTTTTGGGGGTGTGACAGATTGGTATCAAGCCATTGGTTATAGTGAACTTGGTTTTAATAAAGGAGAAACGTTTTTGTTAAAACCAGACTATAACCGGTTTAGTGGCTCAACGGTCCACAACGACACTTCGCTCCTCATGCAAGGCTCGACGTTCTAGGTAATATGGTGTATGATATTGCCTACTTGTTAGTTACATAGTACATTGCTCGTGGTATGCTTGATTAGTATAACTACTGTTGTTTGAACACGTGCGTGCTTACTCTGTCCTACTATCGTACTTTCGCGAACCTCTCTCACACGTATTACTCTTATTATGAAGAACCATGTCTGGACGCGTTAACATGACACAAGCCCAGTTGACGGCTTTGATCAACGAGCGAGTTGCCCGCAGCGCTCGCAGCTGCACACGAGGAGGTATATCCTGCAGTCCGAAATTGTTTAGGATCATTTGGATCCTACTCTCGTGAACCAAACCTTTTTGTGTTAAAACTCTGTTTTCTTTCACCTACCTTAGTCAGTATGCTCAGGCACCGGTGGCACTTTTAAGACCTTTATGGACTGTCGACCCACAACTTTTAGCGGCACTGAAGGAGCAGTAGGTCTCCTACACTGGTTTGAGAAACTGGAATCTGTGTTCGAAATGTGTGAATGCCCTGAAGCGCGCAGGGTGAAGTATGCTACTGGTACTGCTCGAGGGTTTGGCCCTCACGTGGTGGAATGCTCAAGTGCAATGTTAGGGTTGGTTGCTGCCAACGCCACCTCCATGGGAAACTTTCAAGAAAAGATCAGGGAGGAATACTGCAGTCGTGACGACATTCACAAAGCTGGAAGATGAGTTCTACAATCTCAAATGTCGGGGTCAGAGATTGAAGCATACACTAAGAGATCGCATGAGCTTGCCTTGTTGTGTCCTACTATGGTGGACGCTCCGTATAAGCGAATTGAACTCTATCTCAAGGGCTTGGTGCCAGAGATCCCAAAGTCATGTGACTTCAGCGAACTTGACTACTATCCAACAGGTCGTACAGTTGGCTCACCGTCTCACTGATCAGGCGGTGAGCAGAACAAGTTACCGAAGCGAATAGGTGTGCAACTACTTCTGGTACTGTCTAGTGGGATAAACGGAAATGGGATGGAACTTCAAAGCAGGGGTTCAACTTCTGTGCAATCTCAGTCTCAGCAGAGAAAGACGGACGATCACAAGAGCCCCAGTCAGCAGTCGTCTGGTGGTCAAAGTCAATGGAGTGGGATACAAAGAACACCCAAAGTGCAATCGTTGCAACCTGTCAGCAACCTCAGCAGAACCAGCGACAGCAGCGGGTAACAACAAAGGTGCTTTCAGTGTGGAGCTGAAGGCCACTTCAAGAAAGATTGTCCCCAACTGAACCAGAACAACAACAACAATCAGGGAATGGTAACAATGGGAACAACAACAATGGTGCTAGGGGACGTGTGTTCGTGATTGGTCAAGGTGAAGCAAGGAATGATCCCAACGTGGTGACGGGTAAGTTCCTTCTCGACGACTTTTATGTTACAGTCTTATTTGATTCGGGTGCCGATACTAGCTATGTGTCACTAGAAGTTAGTAAGATGCTTAAGCGTATTCCTACACCCCTGAGCGACAAGCACACTGTAGAGCTAGCTAATGGTAAGAGTTTGGAAGCCTCACACGTAGTCAAGGGTTGCCAGCTTATTCTCGCTAACCAGACCTTCCTATCGATCTTATTCCTATTGTTTGGGTAGTTTCGACGTTGTCATTGGGATGGATTGGTTATCCCAACACCGAGCAGAGATTCTTTGCAACGAGAAGATCGTTCGTATTCCTGGTTTAGGTAGTGAACCTCTCATGATTCGTGGCGACAAGAGAAGTGCTGTTGAGAACATCATCTCTCTTCTTAAGGCTCAGAAATGCTTACGAAAGGGCCACACTGCGATTTTGGCTCTAGTTACTGATACCACAGAGAAGGAGAAGAAGTTAGAAGATTTCCGTTGTACGCGACTATCCTGAGGTATTCCCTGAGGAATTACCTGGTCTTCCGCCCCATCGCCAAGTCGAGTTTCAGATTGTTATTCCCTGAGGAATTACCTGGTCTTCCGCCCATCGCCAAGTCGAGTTTCAGATTGATCTAGCTCCTGGAGCTGCGCCTGTAGCCGTGCACCTTATCGTTTAGCACCATCAGAGTTGGAAGAACTCTCCACGCAACTACAAGAACTCTTGGATAAGGGTTTTATCTCGTCCTAGCTCATCGCCTTGGGGAGCTCCAGTACTTTTTGTGAAGAAGAAGGATGGTACCTTCAGAATGTGTATCGACTATCGCGAACTCAACAAGGTGACTGTGAAGAATCGTTATCCTCTACCGCGTATTGACGACTTGTTCGACCAGTTGCAGGGGTCGAGCTACTATTCAAAGATCGATCTGAGATCGGGATATCACCAGCTGAGAGTTCGGGAAGAGGATGTCTCTAAGACGGCCTTTAGGACTCGATATGGGCACTATGAGTTTCTGGTCATGCCGTTTGGGCTGACGAACGCACCGGCAGTTTTTTGGATTTGATGAATCGAGTGTGCAAGCCGTACCTGGATAAGTTTGTTATAGTCTTTATCGACGACATCCTGATCTATTCTAAGAGCAAAGAAGAGCACGAACAGCATCTACGACTTATCCTGGAACTCCTTCAGAAGGAACAACTTTTACGCGAAATTCTCGAAATGCGACTTCTGGCTTCGTGAAGTCCATTTCCTAGGGCATGTGGTGAACAAGGATGGGATTCACGTTGATCCATCCAAAGTGGAATCTATTAAGAACTGGCCTGCGCCCGCACACCAAAGGAAATTCGCCAATTTTTGGGATTGGCAGGTTACTACAGGAGATTCATTAAGGATTTTTCTAAGATTGCGCAGCCTCTGACCTTGTTAACACAGAAAGGCGTTGTTTATCATTGGGGAAATGCACAAGAGTTGGCTTTTCAGCATCTAAAGGATCGAATTTGTAGTGCACCTATCCTTTCACTGCCAGAGGGCACAGACGATTTTGTGGTTTACTGTGATGCATCAATTCAGGGTCTTGGATGTGTATTGATGCAAACGAGATAAAGTCATAGCCTACGCCTCACGACAACTCAAAGTTCACGAGAAGAACTACACTACGCATGATTTAGAGCTGGGAGCTGTTGTTTTCGCACTTAAGCTATGGCGGCATTACCTATACGGAACCAAGTGCGCCATCTACACCGACCACAGAAGTCTAGAACACATATTCAAGCAGAAGGAACTGAATATGCGGGCAGCGACGATGGATCGAACTGCTGAATGATTACGAGTGCTCTATCAGGTACCACCCGGGCAAGGCCAATGTTGTGGCAGACGCCCTGAGTCGGAAGGACACTACGCCTAAGCGCGTAAGAGCTTTACAACTCACGATCCATTCTAGTCTACCTTCGCAAATACGAGCTGCTCAGATAGAAGCACTGAAACCAGAGAACGTTAGAGCTGAAGCCCTACGCGGGTCAAGGCAACGCTTAGAACAGAAGGAAGACGGTGCTTATTATGTAACAGGACGCATTTGGGTCCCACTCTATGGCGACTTACGAGAACTTGTGATGGATGAAGCGCACAAATCTCGCTACTCGGTACACCCTGGTTCGGACAAGATGTA
Organism: Helianthus annuus; assembly: GCF_002127325.2. Taxonomy (NCBI): domain Eukaryota; kingdom Viridiplantae; phylum Streptophyta; class Magnoliopsida; order Asterales; family Asteraceae; genus Helianthus; species Helianthus annuus. Next base: position 68,642,294 of record NC_035444.2, on the reverse strand, counting down.
CCACGATATTAAGACTACGTATTGGTGGCCTAGCATGAAGGCCCACATAGCAACTTATGTCAGCAAGTGTTTGACTTGTGCGCGAGTCAAGACGGAATATCAGAAACCCTCAGGCCTACTTCAGCAACCAGAGATACCACAATGGAAATGGGAGCAAATTTCCATGGATTTCGTTACTGGCCTACCTAGATCACAGCGCGGAAACGATACTATCTGGGTGATCGTGGATCGACTCACGAAATCCGCACACTTCTTGGCAATCAAAGAAACAGATAAATTCTCCACTCTGGCGGAGATATACCTCAAGGAAGTTGTTTCGAGGCACGGGGTGCCCACCTCTATCATCTCTGATCGAGATGCACGTTTTACTTCGGAACTGTGGCAGGCAATGCACAAGTCTTTTGGCTCACGTCTTGATATGAGCACAGCGTATCACCCACAGACGGACGGGCAGTCCGAGCGTACTATTCAGACCCTAGAAGACATGCTTCGCGCTTGTGTAATCGACTTTGGCAACAGCTGGGAAAGGCATCTGCCACTCGTGGAATTCTCGTATAATAACAGCTACCACACCAGCATTAAAGCTGCTCCGTTTGAGGCATTGTACGGACGTAAATGCCGGTCACCCCTCTGTTGGGCAGAGGTGGGGGATAGTCAAATCACTGGTCCAGAACATGTGGTAGACACTACTGAGCGGATTGCTCAAATACGACAACGCATGGCGGCCGCTCGTGACCGTCAGAAAGCCTACGCCGATAAGGGCAGGAAACCACTTGAGCTCCAGGTTGGGGAGCGGGTATTACTCAAAGTTTCACCCTGGAAGGGTGTGGTTCGTTTTGGTAAACGCGGCAAACTCAACCCACGATACGTTGGACCTTTCGAAATCCTTGAGAAAATAGGCAAAGTGGCCTACAGACTGAAATTAACAGCAGAACTCGGTGCAGTTCACAACGTTTTCCATGTGTCAAATCTGAAGAAGTGTCTGTCAGATGAGACGCACGTAGTTCCTCTGAAGGAACTCACGATCGACGAACAGTTGAAATTCGTCGAAGAACCAGTCGAGATCACGGACCGGGATGTTAAGGTCCTCAAGAGCACTAGAATACCTCTTGTTCGAGTTCGTTGGAACTCACGTCGCGGCCCAGAGTTTACCTGGGAGCGCGAAGATCGGATGAAACAAAAGTATCCCCAACTGTTTGAGAACAGTACAAACGCTACTGAGGCTGAAGCTACGGAATTTCGGGACGAAATTCCAGATCAACGGGGGTGGATGTGACACCCCAGGATAACCGGGAAAACCACGCAACTTGACTAGCTTCCTCAGTGAGTGCCATCAAATTTCGGGACGAAATTTCTTTCAACTTGGGGATGATGTGACAACTCGAAATCTAGAACCTTTCGTTGTGTCTTGATGTAGCTTGCTTGTATGTTATGTGATTAGTTGGTCGATTAAACTTAATGATAAACGTGAACTTTTATGTGCTTTGTATGTGTGCATTTGTATATATATACGTGTACGTGTTTTATGTGAACCGAGAACCCAACCCGAGAACAAAGAACCCGACTCGAGACCATGAGGTCTCGAGTGAATAGTGACCGAATGGGCCTTTGGGCCGAGAACCTAGTGGCCGGTTGGGCCTTTGGGCCGTAAACCCCCACTCGAAACCATGAAGGGTGTAACACTTGAACTAGCCTATAAATACACCACCTTAGTTAGTTTTACCATTTGTTGAAACATTACAACACACACACTCTCCTATTCTCTCTCACTAAAAACTCTAGAACACAAACACACCTCCAAGACTCTCGGATCCAATCGGTTGGCACAAGAAACTCTCGGATTTGGACTTTGGATCGGCACACACACACACCTCACCAACCGGTTAGTGTCCTTAGTGATTATTGTTAAATGCTTAGTGTTAATATGTTCATGTTATGTTTGTATGATGAGATTATGTGATAATATGGTAGTTAACTTAGTTATGCATGATGTTTGAAAAGAAATCGGTTCATGAATGTTCTTGTTATGTGTTGAAATTTGCATAAATGCTTGATGTTAAAAATGGGTTCATTGTATGTTAAAAAGGTGAATAATGATATTGGTTACACTTGGGTTTGGATCCGAAAAGTGGGTGTTTAAACTAAACAAATCGGCTAATGAACATGTTTGTCATATAGGATGCATGCTAGTAAATCGTATCTTGATAGTTGTTCATAGTTTTGGTTGAATAAGTGTTGTTTATGTTATGAAGAACTTGAACATGTGTTTGAATATTTGAAGAACACTTTGAATGATAGTTAAAGATTGAAAACCCTTGTGATTTTGATCCACTTTGACCAAAAGCCTGATTAGGAAAACTGTTAGTGGAATTCTATTGGTTATTTCCTGATTTGGGTCTGATTACATTGTACCATTTGGCTGACTACATCTGCATCAACACGTGAACATGAAAACGACTGCTACCGACTCGCAATCACCCAGTTGCGACTCGCAACCACAGCGTGATGACTCGAGACCACGCGGTTGCGACTCGCAACCATAACAGGACAAGCCGAGACCACAGGTTACGAGTCCCGTTGCGACTCGAGACCTCAGCATGACGAGCCGAAACCACGGTTGCGACACCGGTTGCGACTCGCAACCACCTGAGATCAACACACAACATGACTCGAGACCATGCTTGCGAGTCCGGTTGCGACTCGAGACCACACTTTGGGCCTAAGTTAGTGGGCCGAATTTATGGACTTCTGTGCTACTGTTGATATGTTATTTGGGTCTGTTATCACGAGCCCAACTGTTTGGGCCTTACACTTAGACTTTGGGCTGTGTTTGAATGATAACTGTGAACTATGTATGTTAAACGTGTTGCCATGATTATTACCCGTGTTTGCCATACGTGTTGCACATTTGTGCACTACTTGGTTCGAATCTGATTATACGTGATATCCGTGTTAGGACGTTATTGACTACTTGCGACTTGATTGACTTTCTGTGATTAACTACCGAGCAAACCAAGGTGAGTTCACACCCTCTACAAAGCATGGGATTCCCTGGGTTGGGAACGGGGTTAAGGAACGTGGATTCCTCGTCCTCCTTGGGTAGGACGTCAGTGGTTCAGGAATGTGATTCCTCGTCCGGATGGACGGATAAACGTACTAGACTAAAACTCTATCACGAAGTCCCTCCTTTTTGTATCGACTAATCGCCGGGCCAATGGCGAGCGGGTCATTAGTTAGATAGCGCTATTTAGGTCTGACAAGCCTCACACCGTGCCGCAGAGGACGGGCGTGAACTAATGGATCTGGGGCACGTCAATGATGATAGACATTGATGTTTTCAGGGCACATAAACATGACTACAGTCAGCAGTCGATATGGTAACGAGTCTAGTGTACGCATGGGGTAGCCCCCACGGCCGAAATGCCTGATAACTACATGGGGTAGCCCCCACGGCCGGAGTGCCGGAGTAACTGGGAATGAACATGTCACGTTTTTGAAATATGGGGTAACCCCCACGGCAGGATGCCAGATAAAGTAAACTGTTTTCGAAACAACTAAAACGAACACCCAACCGTGAACTCACTCAACTAGTTGTTGACTCGTTACTACATGCTTTGCAGGACCATAGGTACTGAGCTGGAGCTTGCATGGAGGAGGATCGTTGTGGGACACGGATTGTTACGTGCTATGTTAAACTTGAAACTTTTGAACTTATGTTATAACTTTAAACTTATGCTTCCGCTTGCAACTTAACTTGTTTGTTTTGAAACACCAATCGTGATGGTTAAACTACTTATATGCTTGTTCAGTATGATTGGTGGCTGGATCCTGGTCAGTCACGCCTCCAAGCGGTAGAACTCCGCAGGTGGGATTTTTGGGGGTGTGACAACAACAATTGAAAACTAAAGGATACATAAGGATAGCAACACGGGAGATAGCCAAAAAGTTAAAGTTATTTTATTCACAAAACATTAAACCTTTTAAGGTTGTCAAAATTGCCAACCCACGTTTCTACCAGCAAAACGTGGCCCGTCCACATGGGTTGGCAAAGGGTGTCCATTCTTTACGGGTCTTTGTAGTGCAGAAAATAAAAGACGGAAGGATAACGAGTGGCTTCATCCCCCAAACAGAGGATCCATCCACCACCCATTATCCTGCCTATTGTTCAAGGATCCATAATCCTTCACCCTAGAAACTACTGTCTAAAGTTATACAAGTTCTGACGATAAGGATCCTTGATCCTAGAAGCTTTACTTTTCATAGTTTGCTTATTCAGCAATAATTTACAAGGATATAGAATCCTAACTTGGATTCTCTGAAATTAAAATGTAGGAAGGTTAATAGCGAACTGTGTAGAAGGATTCACTCTCCACAAACAGAAGGATCTTCTTGTCTGTAAAGGCACTTGTGGAGTTATCTCTAACTCTATATTTTGCAATGATGATTATAGAAGGACTTATCAAGGACGACATGCAGTGTAACGACTGTTTACTAGCAGCAGCGGCTAATCCACTACTAACGGAAATATGACAGCTGTGAATCCTTATCACAACTGCCATATTGGGGGCAATTGTTAGGGCATGAATTTTATGCTAAGGATCATCTATCCTGAGATTGGGCATGGATCACGGATTCTTAATGGATGATGCAGAGTCTGAGGATCAAGAGTCTGAGGATCACGAGTCTAAGGATCACGGGTCTGAGGATCACGAGTCTGAGGATCACGCATCTGAGGATCCAGGATCCTTAACAGAACTTACAATTGTCACGTTTTTAATGTGTAAATGCAGATAATGGATGAAGTGGACCACTTCTTTGCGGGAATCTCGTGGAATATGCTTCCTAGACACGTGCATAATGAGGAAATAACCGTTAGTGGTGGTCATGGGTGACTTCCACCTTTTTCGGGAAGTTAGTTACTTGTTTTTTTTCTTATCTTTTAAGGGGAAAATGAGCTCAATTAAGGCACAAGTCGTGCACACCACACAAACAACACACAAAACACGAATTCTCTGCAAACACTTAGCAAAAAACACACACTTACACTAGAAATTCATTGTATTGAGCTTGTTTCCTTCCGAAGTTGTACAAGGATCACTGCTGTTTTTGCAATATAGTTGGTGATCGGTAGTTTCCATCACCCGAGGTTTTTTATGCCGGAGATCTTCTAAAGATCAAGGGCTTTTTCCTCGTATAAATCTCGGTGTTCATCGTTGATTTCATATACTTGTTGTTCATACAATTAATTCAAGCATCATACCCCGTAACAGAGAGTTTGGTTGCATTATCCTTATGTGATTTTTGACCAAAACAACTTAGTACATCACTTTATAATACATTTAATGCTACGTACGCCCATCGTGTGCATACTTAGTACATTGTTTTACATTGCATTTCCGTTGCATATGCTCCTCCAGCATATGAACACATTATACTACATTTTGAACCGTTGTAACCATTTGACTATGTGAACCGTCTTACCCCTTTAATTACATGAACCGTTTGTAACCATTGAACCGTGTGAACCAGTTGTATCTGTTGACATGATTTATATTTGACAATAGACATTTGACTATACATAAACATTTCCACGATTGTTAAGCATTTCATCTTGATGGTTTGGTTTGAGCGAGTGATTTAAGTAACGAGGCATGTGTAATATGATACAAGCATGGTGGATACGCCGCTAGTACTTCCTATATATAAGTGTTTGTATGGTATTTCATATCGTAACGTTATTCAAAGCATTTCATTTTGAGACATGTAACATTTTATACAAATAACATACTTTTCACAAGACATTGTTTTATAAACAACTTATCTTATACAAACTCATCTTACTTGGTTATTCATTTAACCTTACATTTATTTATACACATCATCTGATCTATCGTTTTTCAAATGATTTACAAGACAAAGCAAATTACAAGGTTCATGACTAAACATTTTCTCAAACATAAGTTATGAATTCTGTTTTCACAAAACCTATGTATCTCATAGGCATTTTTATGCTGACGTACCTATTTTCACATGTGTTTTTAGGAGATGATGCCTAGGACTTATCAAGACATACTTAGGCCGACCTGTGCCTTAGTGACTTAAAACGAGACAAGAACTAGTTAAATTATGTTATGTACTCTTTGGTTCTTGTTTAAAACAATGTAAACTTTCATGTTTGATTAATAAAACGAAACTTCAATTGCCATGGATTTGAAACAATTGATTCTGTTACAACACTCCCCGACGTTTCCGCCACGTTTTGTATGTTCTACGTGGTCGGGGTGTGACAGAAAAGTTGGTATCAGAGCCAATGGTTATAGGGAATTAGGTTATTAGTAATGCTTTGACCTAGTCTATAGCCTTCCTAGGACCCTAACGCGAGTTTACTTGCGTTTAGTCATAAAACAATACCGTCACCTATCCTTAGGCGACGACCACAACAAGAACATAAATTTCAAAACCGCTTTGAAAACTAATCATCTGTTCTAGGATGATTGATTACTAGGTTTTGAACCCCTCTGAATTTTCAAAACTCTCGTCAAAGTTTTGGATCCTAAATAGTGTGAACACGTGCAAACTGGAAGAGTGAATGCCTGTACTCTGGGTTTTCTGTCTAAGGCTAGAGTGTTCGTACAAATCCACATAATCGGACCAGTCACTCTTACCTGGGAACTCTTGGGGTGAGTGTCCACTTATAGGCGAGCATGTCTTCGCGATACACTATGAGGATCTATTTGCTTTGATTCAGCCTTGGTGTTGTTTGTTTGCTTCGTGGTTCAAACAAATGACCATCAACCGTAATTATGGTCGGTAATTGTAACATCCTATTCTTACCCAATGCCATTTCATTTGTTTTCTTTCTTGTTTCTCTTTTAGAATGCCTCCTCGACGCGAAAACCAGATAGCGACTGCCGAACTGGCAGAGATCATTACGCAGCAAATGGCTGCTCAATTCCCAAACCTCTTTGCTCAATGGAACCAAGCCAACAACAACAATAATGCCCCCTGCAACTTCAAGACGTTCAACTCAGCTAAGCCATCAAAGTTTTCTGGGTCTCAAGGAGCGACTGCACTTCTGCAACGGTTCGAGAGTTTAGAGAGCACCATCAGACATGTTCAATGTCCAAACGAGCGAAAGGTAGAATTCGCATCTAGCGTCTTTGAGAAACGAGCTTTGACATGGTGGAATGGTGTGATGAGAGATAGGGGTGCCGATGTGGCACTGGCTCAAACATGGCAAGAGCTTCGAGCTCTGATGATGAAGGAATTCTGTCCTCGTCACGAGATTAGGGCCTTGGAAACGAAGTTCGACGATCTTAAGCAAGTTAGCGGTGAGCATCGAGCCTACACGGATCGTTATGAGGAGTTAAGTTTGTTATGCCCGGATATGGTTACACCTTTGGATAAGGCAATCGAAAAGTACATTGATGGCCTCCCTGACTCAATACAAGACATTGTGACTGGTAGCAACCCTACTACAGTTAGACAGGCCATTGAGCTATCTGCAACCTTGACTGAATCAAAGATCAGGAAAGGTAAACTTTTCCGAAAAGGTGACAAGAAACCGGTCGGGGAATCGACCCCAATCGAGGAATCAAAGACCATGGATGAACAGACTGAATCCCCTAAGAAGTCAAAGAAGCGAAAGGCTTCTCAGAACTTCGCCGTGGTCGCTCACAATGGTCAAGCCATCCCCAACCAACCAGCTCAACCCCTGCTAGAAAACCATATAATGGAACTGCACCCTTGTGCAACCAATGTAGCCTCCATCATCACGCCAATGTACAGTGCCGCAAATGCCAAACTTGTGGACTTATAGGCCACACAGCAAGAGTCTGCCCAGCTGCAGTTGCGCCAAACCAAGCTGGCAACAATCCTGCTCAAGGTCATTTTCTACCAGGTTCTTGTTTCAACTGTGGCGAGATGGGTCATTTCCGAAGAAATTGCCCAAAGCTTGCTAATGCAAATCCAGCACAGGGATGAGCATCTGACTGACTAGAAGACAACATCTTTTAGAAATAATCACGTTTTATGTATTATTTTCTTTTGATTGTCAAGGTCCAAGAAACAGTTGTTATCGTTGTTTATAAATAAATATTTTATTTAAATTGCAATGTATTTGTGTGGTTGCATGTATAAACAACATATCCCTTACAATATCAACAATCAAGGAACCGTATTCCTTGAAGAACAAACTACCCCCAAAATTCTCCCATTCTATGATCTCTTGCGTTTTCCACGGAATTCCTAAGTACCTGTTTCTTCTAAGGAAACGAAGTACAAGGCGCAAGTTACAACACGTGACGAATACCCAAAGTACCACTATAAATCCTTAATAGGGTACCTAAGGATTTCCCGTAAGTCCTTAATTGTTGTATACCTTAATTCGAAGGTGGTAATTCCTTGTAATCAAAAATCAAATTTTGGGAGATTTTCCTATCTTCTCGGATAGATCCCAGTGAATATTGAGGCCCGTCGACTGGTTTCCATATCCGTATTCAATCAATAACAAGTTAATAACAAATTATAATCAAGTTAAACAATTATGTGACTTTGTGCTTATGTGTTCCCTTATGTGTTGTTGTGTGATCCAAATTATGTTACCCAAATCCTTGTAGAATCTTCCATATCATTCGTATAAAGGATTCATAGTAAGGATACCCAAAGGTACTACATAAAAATCCTCAATGGACTTCTACGTTATAGTTAAGTCCCTTGGATTATAAAGTACTACTTCATAATTAGACCCCTTGAGTGGTCTAGTTAAACAGATTGATCCAAAAATCTGGCTAGGGATCTCATGTGATGATACAGCTGAAAGGACTCCTTGGTGGCCTAACTAAGTAGATCCTCTGTCGATCAAATTAAAAAGACCCTATGGAAGTCTAGTCACCCTCACCACAAGTTTGATATTCTTCCCCAAAACATTACAAAACAAACTGTGCGGACTGTGCAAGGGATTACGTAATTATGGATGCATACATAATTATGGAATTTAGTGCACAGAAATCACAGCAAGTTCTGTCATGTGTCTAGAGTTAACCCTATTCATTTCCAACTCTGATGAACCAACCGTTGAAAATAACTCCGTTAGTTCATTTTCGTTTCTGAAGATTTATCCATTGAGGAAATGAATATCCGTTGTGTAATCCTTCATTTCCAACTCTGAGGAAGCAACCGTTAAAAATGACTCCGTTAGTTCATTTTCGTTTCTGAAGATTTATCCGTTGAGGAAATGAATATCCGTTGTGTAATCTTTCATTTCCAACTCTGAGGAAGCAACCATTGAAAATGACTCCGATAGTTCATTTTCGTTTCTGAAGATTTATCCGTTGAGGAAATGAATATCCGTTGTGTAATCCTTCATTTCCAACTCTGAGGAAGCAACCGTTGAAAATGACTCCGTTAGTTCATTTTCGTTTCTGAAGATTTATCTGTTGAGGAAATGAATATCCGTTGTGTAATCCTTCATTTCCATTTCTGATGAAGCAACCATTGAAAATGACTCCGTCTGTTCATTTTTCGTTTCTGAAGATTTGTCCGTTGAGGAAATGAACATTCGTTTGCTTATTCCGTCATTTCCATTTCTGAAGAATACTCGTTGAGGAAAATGACTCCGTCTGTTCATTTTCGTTTCTGAAGAATGACCGTTAAGGAAATGACAGGGTATTGCCTTGCATATCGCTGGTGGTTATTTGGCAAAGTCACAAATGGACTCCTACGAATAAATTTCGGGACGAAATTTCCTAAAGTAGGGGAGACTGTGACACCTGTGTCACCGCGACCATCAAACAAATACCAAGCCGATGAAATATTGTATTTCATACTTGGGATCTTGTATAAATATGTGTATCTTTTGCACATATCAATTCTTGTTCAATTTCAAACTCTACAACGCTTTCTGGAGAATTATACGCAAACTGGTGTGTAAACGTACTCAGTTTAATGCGACAAATACTCCGGAACACCATCACATACTTAACATACCTTAAATAACCTTTACATAACTTAGCAATAAGTTTTGAAGGCTTTGGTATGGCAAAAACAAGTTAATTCGCTTACAAAGACTAAACTTGACAAACTGCGAAAGTATGACGATTCGTACTAAAACAGACATTCCGGAACATGTCCATAAGTTAAACATGCCATAAATATCCTCACCATAGCTTAGAAATAGGCTTTGAGGTGTTCGGTGTGCTAAAATAAACTTTTGGATCATTCAGGGACTAAAAGTGTCAAAAAGTGCATAAGTTTGCATTTTCGTGCATAACTTACGTTCTGAATACATCCGGACATCCAAAAATTTATGTAAGCATCCTTATATTATGCCTTAGTGTTTGGCATGAGAAAAATCCATTCGTCGCGCAATTTGGATCGTTTTTCGCGCTTATGCGCATTCCGTCGTAATTAAGCGAACATCGCGTTCGTACGACCAAACGAACTGACATCCGGAACATTTTTGAGCATGTTTCATGTCCACAATATTTAGGCATCATTTTAGGGCCTTAAAATTGGCTTTACGGGCCTTAGAAGTGTCAGAAATGGCTTAAATATGCAACAGGGACTAAAACTGTCATTTCTGAAAGTTGTGCAGATCAGACAAGGCCAGGCGGCCCGCCTGAGTTTTGCCTATATGCTGACGCGGGCCGCGTGAGCCCTGCAGATGCAGAAACTCGTTTTTTTGATCATTTTGGCCTTTCAATCACCCCAAAGGGCAATGCCCTTTCACAATCTCTGGAGTTAGGGTCACCATATGATGCCATAACATGTTGACAAGTGTACGCATGAGATCGTGGCACGATATTCAAGAAACGATCCAAACGGTTTTGCTTTTCCTATAAATACCCCCCCCCCATTTGGTGTAAAACCCACAAAACTGATCAAAGAGCTCTAAGTTGATGCCATTGCTTCATACCTGAGCTCCTGGATCAAGTTTAGCTTTCAGGGACCCTTCGTAAGTGTTCTTTCGTTCTTTTAATCGCTTTCTAGTGCTAAAGTCAAACTTTGTTTGACTTTCTGCATTGACCAGCTTATGGTCAACACGAAGTTCGTTGGAACTTCATAACGTGAGCGTGATCACGATGGTTATAGTCCGTAGTGACTATACCTACTGATTACCACGTTATCTAGGCTCAGTGACGAGTCGTAGTTTCAGCCAAAATGCGCATTCTTGCGTATTTTGTAACCAAACTACTCGTGAGTATCAAAACCGTTTGTTTTCATACCAAACCTATTTTCTAAACTTAGTTAAGCATGTGTTAACATGCTTAGCTCGTCACTTTTAGTATAGTGCTTATATAGGGTCGTAAGGTAAGCGATCTAAACAATCGCTTATACTTTCGAACCCGACCCATTTGGTCGATCTTTAGGATCCGACCAAACACATTAGGTGACCATAGTTGTCTAGGGAATAACCTTCCGAGGTTATACCTTATGGTCACGATGTTAGGCGTTCCAAACGCGTTCTACGCGAACGACGCGTTAAGGTAGCATTAGCTACCTAAACGGGTCGTAATGGGTCGTAAGCACTTAGGTTAGGTTTCATTTTAGTATGTAGGCTTTGTTAAACCATATTACACGAGTCTCCATACTCGTTTGGTTTACGAACCCGCATACTATCCGATCCTCCGATTTAGGTCCGGTATATTAACATAGTTACCTATATTAGGGGCCGTTTGATATCCGTGATCTCTAGCAGTGTTTGGTTGTCATACAAGGACTTCAAAGCAATCTCGGGTGAGTACATAGAACCCTCTTTTACTGTTTTCCAAACTGTTTTGGGGTGGAACACATGTGCCTACTTGTTACTTTTATGCTTTCAATGTTTTCATATCATATGCTTATTATGTTCGTTAGTACATATATAGTACATGATTTCATTGTGTTTATACTATGTATGTCCATTGTGTGCATACTTAGTACAATCGATTTACAATACATTTCATGCTATGTACGCCCATTGTGTGCATACTTAGTACATCACTCTACAATACATTTCATGCTATGTACGCCCATTGTGTGCATACTTAGTACATCACTTTATAATACATTTCATGCTACGTACGCCCATCGTGTGCATACTTAGTACATTGTTTTACATTGCATTTCCGTTGCATATGCTCCTCCAGCATATGAACACATTATACTACATTTTGAACCGTTGTAACCATTTGACTATGTGAACCGTCTTACCCCTATAATTACATGAACCGTTTGTAACCATTGAACCGTGTGAACCAGTTGTATCTGTTGACATGATTTACATTTGACAATAGACATTTGACTATACATAAACATTTCCACAATTGTTAAGCATTTCATCTTGATGGTTTGGTTTGAGCGAGTGATTTAAGTAACGAGGCATGTGTAATATGATACATGCATGGTGGATACGCCGCTAGTACTTCCTATATATAAGTGTTTGTATGGTATTACATATCGTAACGTTATTCGAATCATTTCAATTTGAGACATGTAACATTTTATACAAATAACATACTTTTCACGAGACATTGTTTTACAAACAACTTATCTTATACAAACTCATCTTACTTGGTTATTCATTTAACCTTACATTTATTTATACACATCATCTGATCTATCGTTTTTCAAATGATTTACAAGACAAAGCAAATTACAAGGTTCATGACTAAACATTTTCTCAAACATAAGTCATGAATTCTGTTTTCACAAAACCTATGTATCTCACAGGCATTTTTATGCTGACGTACCGATTTTCACATGTGTTTTTAGGAGATGATGCATAGGACTTATCAAGACATACTTAGGCAGACCTGTGCCTTAGTGACTTAAAACGAGACAAGAACTAGTTAAATTATGTTATGTACTCTTTGGTTCTTGTTTAAAACAATGTAAACTTCCATGTTTGATTAATAAAACGAAACTTCAATTGCCATGGATTTGAAACAATTGATTCTGTTACAACACTCCCCTTCGTTTCCGCCACGTTTTGTATGTTCTACGTGGTCGGGGTGTGACACAGGGATCAACCCTTGATATCCTGGGATAAACCCTTAGTATGCTGGGGATAAACCCTTGTATCCTGGGGATAAACCCTGATTTTCATGCGCTACAGGCGAGAGTGTATAAACTCTAAGTCTTAGAAAGGTGATAACCTTTAAACCTTAGAGGGCATGAAAATACCCTTTCGTGAGAGAGGGTGATCAATCCTCATATACCTTTAGGATCCAGGACATAGCCAATAGTAACGAAATTGTGAGCCACTTTTACATGAACTGGTCCCGTTACCTTGAACTATCCCCGGATGACTTGCGCTCCAAGCGGGGTGTTCAAACCCAATTCGAGAGAAAGGTGAATACCTTTAAACCTGTGAAGGGATCAGGATCCCTTAAGCGTGAGAGAGGAGGCCAATACTCTAATCTTTCGACATATCCTGAGCGTATATCCCAGAGCTATATCCTGACACATATTCTGCAAAACAACCTCAAACTAAGGTGGGTGTTAGCTTGGCTAACACCCCTCCGATGCCTAAGTCAGTATTAGATTCAAGATAATACATGTGTTCAAATATATTTAAGAGAGACAGGATACATACCATTCTGAGATAGAAATTAAATTCTATTCTTACTTGAAGTAGAGCTTTAAGTGTATAGCATTCCAGGATCTTGGTAGCATATCCCTCTCCATATTCTTGAGTCGGTATGCTCCTTTCCCTGATTCTAATTCAATCTCATAGGGTCCTTCCCACTTTGGAGCTAATTTTCCATCGGCAGGATTGGTAGTATTCTGAAAAGCTTTTCTTAACACCCAATCTCCGACTTGAAACCTCCTAGTCCTTATATTCTTGTTGTATGCTCTGGATATCCTCTGTTGATATGCTGCCATCCTTAGCTTTGCTGCATCCCTTGTTTTATCCACAGTGTCTAACTCGTGGCACAGAGCTTCAGGATTCTGCTCAGGATCCTGAAGGTTGGATCTTGCCATAGGTATCACCATCTCTGTTGGGATCACTGCCTCTGTTCCAAATACTAAAGAAAATGGGGTTTGGCCCGTTGCATTTTTCACCGTTGTTCTATCAGCCCACAAAACAAAGGGTAGTTCTTCTGCCCATCTTCCTTTCTTGGCTCCTAATCTCTTCTTCAAATTGTTGACAATTATCTTGTTTGAGGATTCAGCTTGTCCATTTGCTTGAGGATGTACCGGGGTAGATGTGATCATTTTGATTCCCCAACTTTTGCAAAAGTCAGGAGTCCTCTTGCTTATAAACTGGGATCCATTGTCACAAATGATTTCAGCTGGTACTCCAAACCTGGTCAGGATATTTCTCTTTTTAAAGGATACTACTTCCTGGTCTCTGACTTGAACAAATGCTTCAGCTTCCACCCACTTAAAGAAATAATCAGTCATTGCCAACATAAAGACTTTTCCTCCTAGAGCTTTTGGTAATTTCCCTACTATGTCCATCCCCCATTTCATGAATGGCCAAGGGGAAACTATAGGATATAATGGTTCAGCCGGTTGGTGCAAAATGCTGCTATGCCTCTGACATGCATAGCATCTTCGAGCATATTCTGCAGCATCTCTCTTCATTGTCGGCCAATAGTATCCTGTCCTCAATACTTTCGAGAATAATGACCTGCCCCCAGTATGGTTACCACAATCCCCTTCATGTATATCCTGAAGAACTTCTTTAGTTTCGGGATCCTCCAAGCACCTTAGATATGGTCCTGCAAGCGATTTCTTATACAAAACATTATTTATAATGGTAAATCGTGATACCTTCATCCTAAATGCTTTAGGATTTTCGTCTCTAGGGATGTGTCCTTCCTTGAGATATCTTATGATTGGAGCCGTCCAGGATTTTGAATCCTCCTCAGGATATTCAGCAACAGGATCCTGGATACTTGCTACTTCTTTATCCAGAGGATTCGTAGCAGGATACAAAATATGCAATATTGGTATTTGGGTTCCTTCTGGTATCTTGACCGATGATCCTAGATTTGCTAAGGCATCTGCTTCAGCATTACCTTCCCTTGGTACCTGTTCGAGTGTAAAAACATCGAAATATCCTGCTAATTTTTTGAGAATATCGAGGTATTCGATTAACTTCTCACCCTTAACTGCATAGGATCCATTAAAATGATTAGTGATTAACAAGGAGTCAACATATACTTGCAAATTCTTGACATTCATATTTTTAGCTAGTTCTAACCCTGCAATTAAAGCCTCATACTCTGCTTCGTTATTAGTAGCGGGAAATTCACACCTAATGGCCTGGGGTAATATGTCCCCCTGTGGCGATTGTAGTAGTATTCCCAATCCTACTCCTCTACAATTAGATGCTCCATCAGTGTACAATGTCCAGGATCCTGAGGATTCTCCTAATTGTTGTACTTCTAGGTCTACCTCATCCTGAATGTCACTACTGAAATCAGCCACAAAATTAGCTAGAGCCTGTTATTTTATGGCATTTCTAGGTTCATACACTAAGTCATAAGCACTTAACTTTACTGACCACTTGGCCATCCTGCCTGACATCTCGGGTTTCCTAAGCACATTTTTGACAGGATAATTGGTTTTAACATGAATTCTATGTGTCTCAAAATAATGTCTAAGCTTCGTTGATGGCATAACTAGTGCTAGTATCAACTTTTCTAAATGAGAATATCTAGTTTCAGCATCTAAAAAACTTTTACTAACATAATAAACAGGATATTGCTGACCTTCATGATCCTTTATAAGGACGGCACTTACAGCATTCCCTGATACTGCGAGGTATAGGGATAGTGGTTCACCATTCTCAGGCTTGATCAACAGCGGTGCAGTTGAAAGATACTGCTTCAAATCCTGCAGGGCTGCTTCATGCTTCTCTCCCCATTCGAACTTCTTGTTCTTCTTCAGGATATCGTAAAATTCTTTGCATTTCTCGGAGGATCTTTAAATAAATTTGTTCAGTGCTACAACTCGTCCTGTTAACCGTTGAACATCCTTCATATTTGAAGGTGATTTGATATCCAAGATGGCTTTAATTTGCTCCGGGCTTGCATCTATTCCTCTTTTGGTCACCATATATCCTAGAAACTTTCCTGCTCCCACTCTGAAATGGCACTTAGCAGGATTTAGCTTCATGTTATACTGATCCAGGATATCAAATGCTCCCTTAATATCCTGGAGGTGATCCTCGGCACTTTTAGATTTTACCACCATGTCATCGATGTATACCTCCATTGTGTCCCCCAGCTTATCTTTGAACATCATGTTTACCAATCTCTGGTATGTTGCACCTGCATTTTTCAAACCGAAAGGCATAGCAGTATAACAATAAATACCTGTTGGTGCCATGAAGGCAGTATCCTCCTGGTCCGAAGGTTCCATTTGGATCTGCTGGAATCCTGAGGATGCATCCATGAAGGTTAACATCTCGTGCCCGGCAGTAGCATCCACCATTGCATCAATATGAGGAAGCGGAAATGGGTCTTTGGGACAGGCCTTATTCAAGTCTGTGTAATCTACACAGACTCTTCATTTCCCATTTTTCTTCTGTACAACCACTACATTCGCTAGCCATCTTGGAAACTTGACTTCTCTTATCATTCTTGACTTCAACAATCTTTCAACTTCCTCTTGGATAATTATATTTCGTTCAGGGGCGAACTTCCTTCTCTTTTGCTGTACGGGCTTGAACGACCTGTCGATTCCAAGCTTGTGAGTGATAATGTCTTTGGGTATACCTGTCATATCCTCATGCTTCCATGCAAATGTTGACATCCCACACTTCAAAAAGTTAGTTAATTGTTCTTCAATATCCTGAGGGATATTGGTTCCTACGAGTACCGAGATATCAGGATTATCCTGATCCAACATAACTGTTTTGGTCAAAAAATCACACAAGGATAATGCAACCAAACTCTATGTAAACGGGGAATGATGCTTGGTTTGATGAAAAAGTAAAGGATCACTTTAGTATGAAATATGCAAGTGACACAAGGATTTATACGAGGAAAAAGCCCTTGATCAATGAATGATCTCCGGCATAAAAAATCTCGGGTGATGGCAACCACCGATCACCAAACTTCAATATAACAAATAATGATTACAACTTCGGATGGTAACGAGCTGAGTACAAGGATCACTATAGTATTGTGTCTAAGCGTGTGAGGAATGTGTTGTGTGTCTTCCGAATGTGGAAGAGTGCTATATATACAAGTGTGAGTAGCCCTATTTTAGGTAAATAGACTAACTATCAGCTCATTACCCCTTTAGGAATAAAAGTAAATCTAGCCTAAATTATCGCCCTTAAATCATGCTGAGTTTCCATATCCTCTACAACGTTCATCTCTGATTAAGCATATGCCAAAGTTGTAAAGACGAGTCCCTTGATTACGTTGCTAAGAGCGGATCCTGCTAGACATTCCTGCAAGATAACATTAAATCCAATGAAAACAACTGTTAGCATAAGGATCCCTATGATGGTCCGTGATCCTGATCCTGGAACTCTTCTGAGGATCACTATCTGCCAAAGAAATAAGGATCACTGGTTAGGATCACATGTAAGGATCATATGTCATAAAAATTCAGCCCTAACAATTGCCCCCAAAATATAAGGAATAATATTGTAAATGAATGAGTTATATTTTGCTTGATCTTATCCGCAACAAGTTAATCGGATAACTAGCCGTTGAAGTCGGACTAGCCGTTGCAATTCTTACGTCACAGAAGTGACAGCCCTGCAGATCATCATTATAAATAGGAGATAGAGATAGGATCAATTTGCATTTAAATTCAAGAGAAACTCCCTTTTCAATCTCGTCCGAAGATTGATCAGGTATTCTCCTCTTTTCTTCCTTCTCTTACTCTGTTCTCAAGGTCACCAAGAATGACACGAATTGGAAGCGACGGTTCTTCTTTGTTAGGAGGGATACCATCCCTGATGGGAAGGATCTGCCCAAGGAGTGGGCTACTCATGGTAGGATAGAGGATCCTAGAAGGATCACCATCAGATTTGTTCCTTAGGATGAGGATCACTAATATTTTCTTTGTTTTTTGTTTATTGTGCAGCTATCTCCATCTCTCATCTGAAGCTGACACCTGCTGCAAAAGAGAGGCTTTTGGCCTTCAAGAAGCTTGATCCGGAGATAAGAAGTTTTCAAGTTGCCACCCAAGATTCACAGGAAGTATCCTCCGCATCTGCCACAATGTCAAGTACGTATCCTCATTTAAAAAGTAGTTTTACGTAGGATTTCTAAATCAGTTAGAATACTTATCTTATTTTGGTTGTGTAGGTGCTGGAAAATCTTCCAAGTCTGCCTCAAAGTTTGGCTTTGATGATCTTGCTAATGTCAAATCTGCAAGGAAGAAGACTCCTGCTGCCAGCCCAACTGCTTCAGCCCCTAAAGCTCCTATTAGGGGTAAAGGAAAGAAGAGAAAGGCCTCTGAGGATCTACAAGGCCTGCCCCTGCTTCGCCAACAGTTTCTGGACTACTTCAACGAGGTAAGGATCGCTGCCCCTGTTCGTTATCCTGACAATTTTGAGGATCACTTGTTTCTGACGTTATGCCTTGTTTTCCTTGCAGAAATTTGCTGAAATAGAAACTTATGTTGGCCACGTCGAGGATCAAGATCGCCAAATTGCTGACCTCCAACAGATGGGTGTGCTGAAGGATCTCAAGATTGCTGATCTTGAGAAGGAGCTCCGGGCACCAAGGATAAAGCTGCCAGGATGCTGATCAATTTTGATTATGAGAAGCATGACATTACCCAGGATGCTAAGGTCTCTGCTGCGATAACCATGTATAAGATCCAGCTGCAGATGGCTGCGGAGGCTCAGGATCCTTCCTTCGACAAGAGCACATGGGACGTGGAGGGCTGGAAGGCGAGGCTGGCAGAGTTGGAGGATGATGAGGAGGCTGAGGAGATCCCAATGCTTGAAGGAGGTGATGCTGGCAAGGATCAGGGGGAAGCAAGTGGAGCTGGTGGTGATGGTGCAGCGAAGGTTTGAGCTGCAGAATTGGGCGATGAAGGAAACTTCTAGACATAGCCGGAGCCCAATTTTTTAATTTTGGTAGTGGTTTCTTTTGTGGTTGTGATGTTTTAAACAATGATGGCCTGTAACTTAAACAATAGTTTTAGGATTGAGGATCCAGGATCCTTCAGTCAATAGGTAGGATTGCAAATGGTGGAGGGATCCTCTGTTTGGGGGATGAAGCCTTTGTGATCCTGCCGCTTTTTATTTTCCTGCATGCTACGACCGCACAAACAATGGACACCCTTTGCCAACCCATGTGGACGGGCCACGTTTTGCTGGTAGAAACGTGGGTTGGCAATTTTGACAACTTTGAAGGGTTTAAAATCCTTTGTTAATAAAATAACTCTAATCTTTTTGGCTTATCTCGTGTTGTTATCCTTTGTTTATCCTCTTATTTTCCAATTGTTTAAAAATGTATTTATTTGAGTAAGAAAAGTTAAGCAAATTATGTTTAAGAAGTTTAGGATATGATCCTGGATAAAATATCCTATAATCGAAAATTTTCAAGGTAGTTTATTTTAAGACTCATAGGTTCAGTTGTCAAGGTCTAAGGGTTATTCAAATGAATAATGAAATTAAAAATAGTTAAGGATCATACCTGAGGATCCAAGTTAGGATCCTAACCTTTAATCAGGATAACCATAAGTAAAAACTTTAATGAATAATAAGGATTAAGGATCCTTAATTGTTTAACTTCGAAAACCTGAAAAAATGGGATATAACTTGGGACTAAGCCAATATAAGAGATAAGTTAGTAACTGGGGACATGCCCAAAGGATAACTGGGGACAAGCCCAAAGGATAACTGGGGACAAGCCCGAAGGATAACTGGGGACAAGCTCAAGGACCGTATGTAAACTGGAGTATGGCCCTCACTGGCGACTATCCAAACTTAGTGACATGAAAATGCCAAAACCTTAGCTAACGTGAAAACGTTAGAAACCTTAGGAACGGATGTATGGTACGTCTACCATTATACGTAGGATCCTAGGTATAGCCAGTACGATGAGGTTGTCAGCCCCGAAAGTGGGTACTGGTCCCAAAGACGTGAACTATGCCAGGAACATCGTGCGCTACAGGCGGGAACTGGGGACAAGCCCAAGGATAACTGGGGTTGAACCCAAGGATCTGAGATGCTTTTGAAGATTCTTAATGATATGCTGAGGATACCTGGACTATCAAAACTCAAATTCTCGTGAGAGGAGGATGAAGGATACATGATCCTTATCCTTTGGTAAAAATAAGAAAATGGAATAGCTTAGGATTAGGATATTACCAGAGTAAGGATCATTGACATTATCGGGATCCTTCGAGGATGCTTTCAATGTAAGGATCATATGTGCCAGGAGGATCCTGTTCACATGAAATATTTCTTTAAGTGAACAGCATTCCAGGCTCTAGGTAACAAATTTCCTTCCATGGTTAGCAATCTATATGCCCTTTTTCCTGCTTCAGCTTCAATCAAGTAAGGGCCTTCCCACTTTGGTGCTAACTTCCCGTCAGCAGGATTGATGGTATTTTGGAATGCTTTTCTCAATACCATATCCCCCACTTGGAATTTCCTTATTCTGACATTTTTGTTGTAAGCACCAGCCATTCTTTGTTGGTAGCTAGCCATCCTTATCCTAGCCAGATCCCTGATTTCTTCAATAGTATCCAAATCATGAGCCAAGTTTGCAGCATTCTCTTCAGGATCACGGGTACTTGTTCTAGCAGTTGGAACCACCATTTCTGTTGGGATCACTGCTTCTGCCCCAAACACCAAAGAGAAGGGTGTTTGACCAGTAGCATTCTTGGGAGTTGTCCTGTCAGCCCAAAGTACATAAGGCAATTCTTCTGCCCATTTCCCCTTCTTGGATCCAAGTTTCTTCTTCAGATTGTTGATGATGATCTTGTTAGATGATTCTGCTTGGCCATTGGCTTGTGGGTGGACTGTTGTTGATGTTATCATCTTAATCCCCCAACTGTCACAAAAGTTAGTAGTCCTGCTCCCAATAAATTGGGAACCATTATCACATACAATTTCAGAAGGGATGCCAAATCTAGTGATAATGTTTCTTTTAATAAAGGATATCACTTCCTTTTCTCTGACTTGGGCAAAGGCTTCGGCCTCTATCCACTTGGAGAAGTAGTCAGTCATGGCAAGCATGAATACTTTTCCACCAGGTGCCTTAGGGAGCTTGCCAACTATATCCATCCCCCATCTCATGAATGGCCAAGAGGATGGTATAGGATGTAGAAATTCAGCCGGCTGATGAAGGATATTGCTGTGTCTTTGACAAGGATCACACTTCTTAGCATACTCCACAGCATCCTTCTTCATAGTTGGCCAGTAGTATCCTGTCCTAAGGATCCTTGAGAACAATGCCCTGCCCCCAGTGTGGTTTCCACAATCTCCTTCATGGAAGTCTTTTAATACTTCTTGAATTTCAGGATCCTCGATACATCTTAAATATGGTCCTGCAAGAGATCGCTTATATAGCACATTATTTAAGATTGTGAATTGAGATACCTTAATCCTGAAAGCCCTAGGATTTTCTCCCATAGGAATCTCCCCGTGTTGTAAGTATCTCATGATTGGTGAGATCCATGATCCTGAATAAGCTTGAGTTTCCTCACTAGGGATCTGTTTTGGTCAAAAATCACACAAGGATAATGTAACCAAACTTTATGTAAACGGGGTATGATGCTTGGTTAATTATAAAAGTAAAGGATCACTTTTGTGAGAAATATGCAAAGACACAATTATTTATACGAGGAAAAAGCCCTTGATCAATGTATGATCTCCGGCATAAAAAACCTCGGGTGATGGTAACTACCGATCACCAACTTCAATATAAGAAAAATATAGTTGCAACTTCGGATGATAATGAGCTGAGTACAAGGATCACTATAGTTTCGAGTGTCTAAGCGTATGAGAATTGTGTTGTGTGTTGTCGTGTGTTCTTCCAAATGAGGAAGAGTGGTATTTATACAAGTGTAGGTGACCTATTTTAGGTAAAAAGACTAATAATCAGCTCATTACCCCTTTAGAAATTTAGACAATCTAGCCTAAATTGCCGCCTATAAATCAAGCTAAGTTTCCATATCCTTTGCAACGTCTATCTTCGATTAAGCTCATGCTATAATTGTGAAGACGCGTCCCTTGATTATGATGCTAAGAGCGTATCCTGCTAGATGTTCCTGCAAAATAACATTGTTTTAAACGAAGGTAACTGTTAGCATGAGGATCCTTTGATGGTCCATGATCCTGATCCTGAAGTCCTGCTGAGGATCACTGTCTGCCAAAGAAACAAGGATCACTGGTTAGGATCACGTATAAGGATCACGTATAATAAAAATCCAGCCCTAACAATTGCCCCCAAAATATAAGGAGTTTATTGTAAATTAATGAGTTATATTTTGCTCTGATCTTATCTTCAACGGACTACTCGGATAACTAGCCGTTATCAGCGAACTAGCCGTTGTGATCATTACGTCATAGATGTGAAAATCCCTGCAAATCATGATTATAAATAGGAGATAGGGTTGGGATCACTCTGCATTTAAATTCAGGATATACTCCCTTTATAATCTCCACCGAAGATTGACCAGGTATTCTCTTCTTCTCTCTTTCCTTTCTTCCTTCTCTTGCTCTGTTTTTTCTGCTTTTACTCTGTTTCTGTTCCACCACGAGTATGTTGCTTCGAAATTCTCCACATAAGGATTCCAAGAAGAGCAGTCCCCTAAAAAGCCAAGGGATCATCAAGGACTCTCCTACGGAGAGATGTTGCTTTACTGATGCTCATGTAGACAGGATTCGTCATTGCTTTCCGGCGAATGCTGTTTTCAAATCCTTCACACCTACTGCTTTGAGCGACTTTGTTTCAGACGTCTGGGTGGCCTTTCCTGCTACTCCGTTCACCATAGGGTATTCGTATCCTTTTCCAGCCTTCACCCAATCCTTCTTTTCTTTAACCGGCATATCTTATATCCAAGCTATGCCGATGATCTGGAGGGTCCTGTATACCTTCGAGAGGATCATCGAACAGAAGGGAATTGATTTGGGGATGGCAGAGTTGGCCGCACTTTATGATCTTACCACGTTCGGTTCTTGCCGATATCTGCTAAAACGGAAAGCTGGGGAGGATCACCCTGTCTTCAAGGTTACTAAGAATGACACAAACTGGAAGCGTCGCTTTTTCTTTGTTAGAAGGGATACCATCCCAGATGGGAAGGATCTGCCCAAGGAATGGGCCACTCATGGTAGGGTAGAGGATCCTGGAAGGATCACTATCAGACTTGTCTCATACGATGAGGATCACTAACGTCTTTTTTATTTTTTGTGCAGCTATATCCATTGCTTATCTTAAGTTAACCCCTGCTGCAAGAGAAAGAGTCTTAGCTTTTAAAAAGCTTAATCCTGAGGTCAGAAGTTTCCAAGTCACCGTCCAAGATTCACAGGAAGTATCCTCCGCATCTGCCACTATGTCAAGTAAGTATCCTTGTAAAAAGTAAGTTATATGTGAGATTGTTTGATTAATAAGGGAACTTATCTTGTTTCTGATTGTGTAGGCGCTGGAAAGTCTGCCAAATCTGCCAAGTCTGCTTCCAAGTTTGGGATAAGTGATCTTGCCAACGTCAAGTCTTCGAGGAGGAAGACTTCTGCTGCCAGTCCCTCTACTTCAGCCCTTAAAGAACCCATTCGGGGTAAGGGAAAAAAGAGAAAGACTTCTGAAGATCTCCAGGGATTTCCTCTGCTTCGCCAACAGTTTCTTGACTATGTTAATGAGGTAAGGATCACTGCCCCTGTTGGTTATCCTTCTTAAGTATCCTGCTTGAATATCCTGCTTCCTTTTGGATCGCCTGATCCTGAATCTTCCTTATACCTCTTCTGCAGAAACTTGCTGAGATCGAGACCTATCTTGGCCATGTCGAGGATCAAGAAAGCCAAATTGCCGATCTTCAACAAATGGGCGTATTGAAGGATCTCAAGATAGCAGATCTTGAGAAGGAACTCCGGGCTACGAAGGATGAGGCTGCTCAAAGATTGATTGATATGGATAGCGAGAAGCAGGAGATCATCCAGGATGCCAAGGTCTCTGTGGCAATTGCCATGTACAAGATACAACTTCAGATGGCTGCGGAGGCTCAGGATCCTTCCTTCGACAAGAGCACATGGGATGTTGAAGATTGGAAGGCAAGGCTGGCGGAACTGGAAGACGAGGATGAAGCTGAGGATATCCCAATGCTGGAGGGTGGTGATGCTGACAAGGATCAGGGCGGAGAAGCTGGTGGTGATGGAGCAGCAAAGGTGTAAGCTGCATGATTGGGCGATGATGGATATTTGTGACTAGGCCGGAGCCCAATTTTTTTTAGTATGGTAGTGGTTTGTGGTAGTGGTATTTGGAACAATTATGGTCTGTAATTTGAACAATAGCTCTTAGGGTTAAGGATCCTGGATCCTTTGGACAATAGGTAGGATTGCAAAAGGTGGAGGGATCCTCTGTTTGGGGGATGAAGCCTTTGTGATCCTGCCGCCTTTAATTTCCTGTACCTGCTAAGACCGCAAATACAATGGACACCCTTTGCCAACCCATGTGGACGGGCCACGTTTTGCTGGTAGAAATGTGGGTTGGCAATTTTGACAACTTTTGAAGGGTTAATCCTTTCGTTAATAAATAAAATCTTAAACTTTTGTCGCTTATTTTGTGTTATTATCCTTTTTAATTTCAATTGTTTTGACACATGTTTGTTTGAGTAAGAAAAGTTGAGCAAATTATGTTTAAGAAATTTAGGATATGATCCTGGATCAAATATCCTATAATCGAAAACTTTCAAGGTAGTTTATTTTCAGGATCATAGGTTCAGTTGTCAAAGTGCAAGGGTTGTTCAGTATAATCAAAATAGTCAAGGATCATACCTGAGGATCCAAGTTAGGATCCTAACCTTTGATCAAGATAACCATAAGTGAAATTTTAACGGATAACAAGGATTAAGGATCCTTATTCGTTTAGCTTTGGGAACCTGAAAAATGGAACATAACTTGGGTCTAAGCCAATGTAAAAGATAAATTAGTAGCTGGGGACATGCCCAAAGGATAACGGAGGATGATCCCAAAGGATCACTGGGGACAAGCCCAAAGGATAACTGGGGACAAGCCCAAAGGATAACTGGGGACAAGCCCAAAGGATCGTATGTAAACTGGAGTATGGCCCTTACTGGCGACTATCCACACTTAGTGACATGAAAATGTCAAAACCTTAGCTAACGTGAAAACGTTAGAAACCTTATGAACGGATGTATGGTACGTCTACCATTATACGTAGGATCCTGGGTATAGCCAGTACGATGAGGTTGTCAGCCCCGGAAGTGGGTACTGGTCCCAAAGACGTGAACTATATCAGGATCATCGTGCGCTGCTGGCGGAAACTGGGGATAATCCCAAGGATAACTGGGGACAAGCCCAAGGATCTGCGTTGCTTTTGAAGATCTTTGACGATATGCTGTAGATACCTGAACTATCATAACTCAAATGGTTCGTGAGAAGAGGATGAAGGATACATGATCCTTATCCTTTGGTAAAAAGTAAGGAAACGTAAATGTTTTAAGAGAAGGATATTACCAGAGTAAGGATCACTGACATCACCGGGATCCTTCGAGGATACTTCAGTGTAAGGATCACATGCTTGAAGGATCATGTTCACATAAGGTATCTCTTTAAGTGAACAGCATTCCAGGCTCTTGGTAACAAGTTTCCTTCCATAGTTAGCAATCTGTATGCCCCCTTTCCTGCTTCAGCTTCAATCAAGTAAGGGCCTTCCCACTTTGGTGCTAATTTCCCGTCAGCAGGATTAATAGTGTTTTGGAATGTTTTTCTCAACACCATATCTCCGACTTGGAACTTCCTTATCCTAACATTTTTGTTGTAAGCACCAGCCATTCTTTGTTGGTAGCTTGCCATCCTTATCCTAGCCAGATCCCTGATTTCCTCAATAGTATCCAAATCCTGAGCCAGGATTGCAGCATTTTCTTCAGGATCACGAACACTTGTTCTAGCAGTTGGGATCACCATCTCTGTTGGGATCACTGCTTCTGCCCCAAATACTAAAGAAAAAGGTGTTTGACCAGTGGCATTCTTGGGAGTTGTTCTATCAGCCCATAGCACGTAAGGTAACTCCTCTGCCCATTTTCCCTTTTTGGATCCTAGTTTCTTCTTCAGATTGTTGATGATGATCTTGTTGGATGATTCTGCTTGGCCATTGGCCTGTGGATGAACTGGTGTTGATGTTATCATCTTGATTCCCCAACTGTCACAAAAGTTAGTAGTTCTGCTTCCAATGAATTGGGAACCATTATCACATACAATTTCAGAGGGAATGCCAAATCTAGTTATAATGTTTCTTTTGATAAAGGATATAACTTCTTTTTCTCTGACTTGAGCAAAAGCTTCAGCTTCTATCCACTTAGAGAAGTAGTCAGTCATGGCAAGCATAAATACTTTTCCACCAGGTGCTTTAGGGAGCTTGCCAACTATATCCATTCCCCATCTCATGAATGGCCAAGAGGATGGTATAGGGTGTAGCAATTCAGCTGGTTGATGAAGGATATTGCTGTGTCTTTGGCAAGGATCACATTTCCTAGCATATTCTACAGCATCCCTTTTCATGGTTGGCCAGTAGTACCCTGTTCTTAGGATCCTTGAGAATAATGCCCTGCCCCCAGTGTGGTTTCCACAATCTCCTTCATGGAAGTCTCTCAACACTTCTTCAATTTCAGGATCCTCAATACATCTTAAATATGGTCCTGCAAGGGATCGTTTATATAGCACATTATTTAAGATTGTAAATTGAGATACCTTAATCCTGAAAGCTCTAGGATTTTCTCCCATCGGAATCTCCCCGTGTTGCAAGTATTTCATGATTGGTGAGACCCATGATCCTGCATAAGATTGAGCTTCTTCACTAGGGATTACTGCAGTATCCTCTTCTATTTCCATGGCCACTTGATTTTCAATAGCAGGAGCCAGGATATGGATGATAGGGATACTTATGTCTTCTAGAATTTTAAGGATGATCCTAAGTTGGCCAATGCATCAGCTTCCGTGTTATCCTCCCTTGGTACCTGTGTTAAGCTGAAAGAAACAAAAGAGAGTGCCAATTTTGACTATCTCTAAATATTTGGTTAGTTTTTCACCTTTAACAGCATAGGATCCATTAAAGTGATTGGTGATCAATAATGAATCTACATATACTTTAAGATATTTCACCCCCATATCCTTAGCAATTTGCAAGCCAGCGATTAAGGCTTCGTATTCAGCCTCATTGTTAGTTGCTTGGAACTCACAGGCTATGGAGTGGGGTATTATGTCCCCCTGTGGCGATTTTAGTAGTATCCCGAGCCCTGTTCCCTTGACATTTGAGGATCCATCGGTGTGTAGTATCCAAGGATCCTTGGTTTCATCCAGCTGCTAGACTTCCAATTCTGCTTCTTTTTGTAGATCACTACTGAAATCAGCCACAAAGTCAGCTAATGCTTGGGATTTAATGGCTGTTCTTGGCTCGTATCTTATATCATGGGCACTAAGCTTTACTGCCCACTTAGCCATTCTTCCTGACATCTCTGGTTTCCTGAGGACATTCTTAATTGGAAAGTTAGTTTTAACAACAATAGTATGGGTTTCAAAATAATGCCTTAACTTAGTTGATGCCATGATTAATGCAAGAATAAGCTTTTCGAGGTGTGAGTACCTGGATTCGGCATCAAGTAAACTCTTACTTACGTAGTAGATAGGATATTGTGTACCTTCATGATCCTTAACAAGGACAGCACTTACAGCGGGTGAGGATACCGCCAAATATAAGGATAACACATCTCCTTTTTCGGGCTTTGATAATGCTGGTGCTGAGGACATATATTCTTTAAGGGCTTGTAAAGCATTCTCATGTTTCTCAGTCCATTCAAACTTCTTGTTCTTCCTTAGGATATCGTAAAATTCTTTACATTTTTCTGAGGATTTTGATATGAACCTGTTCAGAGCTGCTATCCTGCCTGTTAGCCTTTGCACATCCTTAGCATTGGCAGGGGACTTGATGTTCACTAGTGCTTTAATTTGCTCCGGACTTGCTTCAATACCTCTCTGAGTTACCATATATCCTAGGAATTTACATGCCTTAACACCAAAGTGGCACTTCGAAGGATTAAGCTTCATGTTATAATTATCAAGGATATCAAATGCTTCCTCCAAATCCCTTAGGTGATCCTCAGCTTTCTTTGATTTGACTACCATATCATCTATGTATACTTCCATAGTTTGTCCAATTTGATCTTTGAACATCATATTCACCAGCCTTTGATATGTTGCACCTGCATTTCTTAATCCAAAAGGCATGGCAATATAACAATACAAACCTGTTGGGGTCATAAAGGCTGTATCCTCTTGGTCAGATGGTTCCATCTGAATTTGTTGGAATCCAGATGATGCATCCATAAAGGTCAACAGTTCATGCCCCGCTGTTGCATCCACCATGGAGTCAATGTGGGGTAATGGGAAAGGATCCTTGGGACATGCCTTATTCAGATCAGTGAAATCGACACATACCCTCCACTTTCCGTTTTTCTTTTGGACAACGACCACATTGGCTAACCATTTTGGATACTTTACCTCTCTGATCATACCTGCTCGAAGTAGTCTCTCTACTTCTTCTTGGATAATGGCATTCCTTTCTGGTGCAAACTTCCTCCTTTTTTGATGGATTGGTTTGATAGACCTGTCAATGCCAACTTTGTGAGTAATAATATCCTTGGATATACCTGTCATATCTTCATGTTTCCAAGCAAAGGTAGATTTTCTTCTTTTGAGGAAGGATATTAAGTCTTCTTTCATCCTGCCAAGGATCCCTGATCCGATATAGATTTTTGATTCAGGATCACTAGGATCCAAGAGGATTTCGTCCACATCTTGTTCCCTTGCCTCCAAGACATTCCTCGGAGGATACTGTAATTGCTATTGCTCCCTTGGCTTCGAGGTTGGCTTCATGGATGATGTATAACAATCCTTAGCCTCCTGCTGATCACTGTCGATCTTGATTATTCCCCATGGGCTAGGGAGTTTCACACATTGATGATAGGTGGATGGGACTGCTTTCATATCATATATCCAGGGCCTGCCAAGGATAACATTGCAACAAGATAAACAGTCAATAACACAAAATTTTTGATAATTATGTAATCCTTCCACGTAGATTGGGAGTTTGATATCCCCCAGAGTTTTCTTCGTTTCTCCACTGAATCCTACAAGCACGGAGGATCTTGGTGTGATGTCTGATTCTGGAATACCCATTTTCTTCAGAACATCAAGCTGGATAATGTTCACTGAGCTTCCTCCATCGATAAGGATCCTGCGGACAAAATGGTTAGAGATAAAGAGAGTAATAACCAAACTATCATGATGAGGATCCTGAATGTTAATGCGATCCTCCTCATCAAACGTTATCCTCTTCCCCTCTGAGACACTTGATGTCCTAATAGGTCTTTCTCCATTATCCATTTTTGACTCCTTTGCATGCCTTTTGGCCGCCGAGAAGGATGTACCACAGATGTCTGATCCTCCGGAAATAAAGTTGATCACTTGTGCGTTTGCCGGAGGTGCTGGAGCCTTTTCAGGGATCCTTTCAGGATCCTGAGTCCTTTGCTTTTTTCTTCCCAATAATTCTTTTAGGTGCCCCTTGCTTAGCAGATATCCAATCTCTTTTCTTAAAGCTATGCATTCTTCAGTTAGATGCCCGAAATCCTCATGGTATGCACACCATTTTGACTTGTCTTTAGTCCCGGATGGTTTATCATTCTTCCTGGGCCACCTAGCTTTTTCACCTAGATTCTGCATTGCAAGGATCAGTTCATGATTATCAACGGAAAAACAATATTCTGAGATTGGAGGATATTCTTCATCATCCTCTTCTTGGTCAACAGCATGCACATTCTGGTTCTCATTTCTATGGTAGGATTTCAATTTGTTGTTCTTGAAGGAGGATCCTTGCTTCTCCTGTTTTGAGGATCCTACTTGTCTCTCCTGGATCCTCTTGTCATCCTCTAGCCGGATGAACCTGAGTGCCCGAGTCCTTACTTCATCTAGATTCCTGCATGGTGTCATAACAAGATCATCATAGAATAATGAATCCTTAAGCAGTCCCATTTTGAAGGCTTCAACAGCCGTAGCCATATCCATGTTGGGAATTGTTTTGGTCAAAAATCACACAAGGATAATGTAACCAAACTTTATGTAAACGGGGTATGATGCTTGGTTAGCTATGAAAATAAAGGATCACTTCTGTGATGAAGATGCAAAGACACAATGATTTATACGAGGAAAAAGCCCTTGATCAATGTATGATCTCCGGCATAAAAAACCTCGGGTGATGGCAACTACCGATCACCAACTTCAATATCATAAAAATGTAGTTACAACTTCGGATGATAATGAGCTGAGTACAAGGATCACTGAGTGTCTAGGTGTTGAGAGTTGTGTCGTATGTTGTGTGTGTTCTTCCGAATGAGGAAGATGGGTATTTATACATGTGTAGGTAACTTATTTTAGGTAAAATGACTAAATATCAGCTCATTACCCCTTTAGAAATAAAGATAATCTAGCCTAAATTGCTGCCCTTAGATCATGCCATGTTTCCATATCCGGCACAACGTTCATCTTCAATTCAGCTCTTGCCATATTTGTAAAAGCGCGTCCCTGGATCATGATATGTAGGGCATATCCTGCTAGATATTCCTGCAAAATAATATTGTAGTAATCGAAAATGACCGTTAGTATAAGGATCACCTCAATGTCCCGTGATCCTGATCCTGAGGTCCGGCTGAGGATCACTGCCTGCCAAAGAAATAAGGATCACTGGTTAGGATCACGTATAAGGATCATTCATAGTGAAAATCCAGCCCTAACAATTGCCCCCAAAATATAAGGAGTTAAATGTAAATAGATGAGTTATATTTTGTTTTGAGCTTATCTCTAACGGACGATTCCGATTTACTAGCCGTTGCACATGGACTAGCCGTTGTGATATTTACGTCACTGATGTGACGATCCCTGCAAATCATCATTATAAATAGGAGATAGGGTTAGGATCATTTTGTATTTAAATTCGAAGTATCTCCCTTTATAACCATCATTGAAGACTCTTGATCAGGTATCATCTTCTTCTTTCTCTTCTTTGCTCTGTTCTTTCGTGCTTTTACTCTGTTTTTGTTCAAATATGCTGCTCCGTAATTCTCCGCACAAGAGTCCCAAGGAGGAGAGTCCCTTAAAGAGCCAGGGAATTATCAAGGATTCTCTCGTGGAGAGATGCTGCTTTACTGATGTCCACATAGACAAGATTCGCCATTGTTTCCCAGCGAATGTTGTTTTCAAACCTTCGATCCTACTGCTTTGAGTGATCTTGTCTCAGATGTCTGGGTGGCTTTTCCTGCTACTCCCTTCCTCATTGGGTATTCATATCCTTTTCCGATGTTCACCCAATCTTTCTTTTCTCTTACCGGCATCTCATATATCCAAGCTATGCCGATGATCTGGAGGGTTCTATATACCTTCGAGAGGATCATCGAGCAAGAGGGAATTGATCTGGGGATGGCAGAGCTGGCTGAGCTCTATGATCTTACTACGTTTGGATCACATCGTTATCTGCTGAAACGGAAAGCTGGGGAGGATCACCCTATTTTCAAAGTGACCAAGAATGATACCAACTGGAAACGTCGATTTTTCTTTGTTAAGAGGGATTCCATCCCGGATGGGAAGGATCTGCCCAAGGAATGGGCCACTCATGGTAGGATAGAGGATCCTCGAAGGATCACTATTAGTCCTGTCTCTTATGATGAGGATCACTGATGTCTTTTCTTTTTTGCAGCTATCTCTGTTGCTCACTTAAAGTTGACCCCTGCTGCCAAAGAAAGAGTGTTAGCCTTCAAGAAGCTTAATCCTGAAGTCAGAAGCTTTCAAATCATTATCCAAGATTCTCAAGAGATATCCTCTGCATCTGCCACAATGTCAAGTAAGTATCCTCATAGAAAATAAGTTTTATGTGAAAGTATTTAATTTAACAAGGGAACTTATCTCGTTTTTGAATTGTGTAGGTGCCGGAAAATCTGCCAGGTCTGTTAAGTCAGCCTCCATGTTTGGGATAAGTGACCTTGCCAATGTCACGTCTTCTAAGAAGAAGAAGGCTCCTTGCTGCCAGCCCTTCAGTCTCAGCCCCTAAAGCCACCTGCCCGAGGCAAAGGGAAAAAGAGGAAGGCTTCAGATGACCTTCAAGGATTTCCTCTTCTCCGTCAGCAATTCCTTGACTATTTTGATGAGGTTAGGATCACTGCCCCTGTTAATTGTCTTCAACAAGTCCGAGGATCACATGTGTCTGATGTTGCTTTCCTGTTGTCTTCTTTAGAAATTCTCCGAAATGGAGACTTACGTTAATCAGGTTGAGGATCAGGATCGTCAAATTGCTGACCTTCAACAGACGTGTGGGCTGAAGGATCTTAAAATTGCCGATCTCGAGAAGAAGATCCGGGCAGTCAAAGATGAGGCTGTTAAAGCGTTGATCAAGTTTGATTATGAGAAGCATGATATTACCCAAGACGCTAAGGTCTCTGCCGCGGTAACCATGTACAAGATACAACTGCAGATGGCTACGGAGGCTCAGGATCCTTCCTTTGATAGGAGCACATGGGATGTTGAAGGCTGGAAGGCAAGGCTAGCAGAGTTGGAAGATGACGATGATGCTGAGGATATCCCAATGCTGGAGGGAGGTGATGTTGAGAAGGATCAAGGTGGAGATGTTGGTGGAGATGGAGCAGCGGAGAAGTAAGCTGCATGATTGGGCGATGATGGATATTGTTGACTAGGCCGGAGCCCAATTTTTTAGGTTTTTTGGTAGTGGTTTGTGGTTGATGGTTTGTGAACAATTATGGTCTGTAACAATAGTTTCTTAGGGTTAAGGACCTGGATCCTTTGAACAATAGGTAGGATTACACATGGTGGAGGGATCCTCTGTTTGGGGGATGAAGCCGTTGTGATCCTGCCGCCTTTAATTTCCCTGCAATACTTTTGAACCTGTTATCATGGACACCCTTTACCTACCCCAGCGGACGGGCCACGTATTGCTGGTAGATGCTTTGGGTAGGTAATTTTGACAACTTTTTGAAAGGGTTAAAGATCCTTTGTTTAGTAAATAAAATCTTAAACTTTTGTCGCTTATCTTGTGTATTATCCTTTTTGATTTTCAATTGTTTTGACACATGGTTTTGTTTGAAAGTTGAGCAAATTATGTTTAAGAAAATTTAGGATATGATCCTGGATCAAATATCCTATAATCGAAAGTTTTTAAGATAGTTATTTTAATGATCATAGGTTCAGTTGTCAAGGTCTAAAGGTTATTCAAATGAATAATGAAATTAAAAGTAGTTAAAGGATCATACCTGAGGATCCAAGTTAGGATCCTAACCTTTAATCGGAATTACCATAGGTAAAACTTTAATGGATAATAAGGATTAAGGATCCTTAATTGTTTAAACTTCGAAACCTGAAAAAATGGAATACAACTTGGGACTAAGCCAATATAAAGGATAAGTTAGTAACTGGGGACAAAGCCCAAAGGATAACTGAGAATGATCCCAGCGGATCACTGGGGACGAGCCCCAAAGGATAACTGGGATGATCCCGGAGGATCACTGGGACAAGCCCATAGGACAACTGAGGATGATCCCGGGGATACTGGTGACAAGCCCATAGGATAACTGGGGACAAGCCCATAGGATAACTGGGACAGCCCAAAGGATCGTATGTAAACTGGAGTATGGCCCTTTCTGGCAACTATCCAAACTTTAGTGACATGAAAATGTTCAAAACCTTAGCTAACGTGAAAACGTTAGAAACCTTAGGAACGGATGTATGGGCGTCCACCATTATACGTAGGATCCTGGGTATAGCCAGTACGATGAGGTCGCCAGCCCCGAAAGTGGGTACTGATCCCAAAGACGTGAACTATATCAGATCATCGTGCGCTGCTGGCGGAAACTGGGGATAATCCCAAGGATAACTGGGGGTTGGACCCGAGGATCTGTGATGCTTTTTGAAGATCTTTGATGATAGGCTGAAGATACCTGAACTATCATAACTCAAATGGTTTTGTGAGTAGAGGATGAAGGATACATGATCCCTTATCCCTTAGGCCAAAAAGTAAGAAAACGGCAATAGTTTAGGATAGCCATATTACCATGAGTAAGGATCACCGATATCTCCAGGATCCTTCAGGGATACCTTCATATGTAAGGATTCACATGCCAGGAAGGATCATGTTCACATGAAATATTTTCTTAAGTGAACCAGCATTCCAGGCTCTGTGGTACAAGTTCACTTCCATGGCTTAGCAACCTGTATCCCCCTTTTCCTGCTCAGCTTCAATCAAGTAGGGACCTTCCCATTTTGGTGCAGCTTCCCGTCAGCAGGATTGACTGGTATTTTGAAATGCTTTTCTCAACACCATATCTCCGACTTGGAACTTCCTTATCCTGACATTCTTGTTGTAGGCACCAGCCATCCTTTGTTGGTAGCTTGCCATCCTTATTCTGGCTAGATCCCTGATTTCCTCAATAGTATCAAATCCTGAGCTAGATTGTAGCATTTTCTTCAGG